>NW_027512666.1:0-300000 GCF_048772815.1 Callospermophilus lateralis | reverse complement strand
ATGGTTCTTATTTTTAAGCCTATTGATGTGGTGAATAACATTTATTGATTTCCGTATATTGAACCAACCTTGCATCCCAGGGATAAATCCTACCAGATCATGTTGCACAATTTTTTTGATATGTTTTTGTATCCGGTTCGCCAGAAGTTTATTGAGGATTTTTGCATCTAGGTTCATTAGAGATATTGGTCTGTAGTTTTCTTTCTTTGAAGTGTCTTTGTCTGATTTAGGAATCAGGGTGATGTTGGCCTCATAGAATGAATTTGGAAGTTCTCCCTCTTTTTCTATTTTCTGAAATAGCTTGAAAAGTATTGGTATTAGTTCCTCTTTAAAGGTTTTGTAAAACTCTGCTGTATACCCATCCGGTCCTGGGCTTTTCTTAGTTGGTAGTCTTTTGATGGTATCTTCTATTTCCTCAATTGATATTGGTCTGTTAAGGTTGTCAATATCCTCCTGACTCAATCTGGGCAAATCATATAACTTAAGAAATTTATCGATGCCTTCACTATCTTCTATTTTGTTGGAGTATAAGGATTCAAAATAATTTCTGATAATCTTCTGTATTTCTGAAGTGTCTGTTGTGATATTGCCTTTTTCATCCCGTATGCTGGTAATATGAGTTCTCTCTCTTCTTCTCTTCGTTAGCGTGGCTAAGGGTCTGTCGATTTTTTTTATTTTTTCAAAGAACCAACTTTTAGTTTTGTCAATTTTTTCTATTGTTTCTTTCGTTTCGATTTCATTAATTTCAGCTCTGATTTTAATTATTTCTTGTCTTCTACTTCTTTTGCTGTTGTTTTTCTCTTCTTTTTCTAGGATTTTGAGTTGAAGTATTAGATCATTTATTTGTTGGTTTTTTCTTTTTTTAAGGAATGAACTCCAAGCAATAAATTTTCCTCTTAGAACTGCTTTCAATGTGTCCCATAGATTCCAATATGTTGTGTCTGTGTTTTCATTTATCTTTAAGAATTTTTTAATTTCCTCCTTGATGTCTTCTATAACCCATTGATCATTCAGTAACCTATTGTTCATTCTCCAAGTGATGCATGATTTTTCCTTATTTCTTTTATCGTTAATTTTCAATTTCATTCCATTATGATCAGTTAAGATGCATAGTATTATCTCTACTCCTTTATATTGTCTAAGAGTTGCCCTGTGACATAATATATGATCTATTTTTGAGAAGGATCCATGTGCTGCTGAGAAAAAAGTGTAACTGCTTGATGTTGGGTGGTATATTCTATATATGTCAATTAAGTCTAGGTTATTAATTGTGTTATTGAGCTCTATAGTTTCCTTATTCAACTTTTGTTTGGAAGATCTGTCCAGTGGTGAGAGAGGTGTGTTGAGTCTCCCATGATTATTGTATGGTGGTCTATTAGACTCTTGAACTTGAGAAGTGTTTGTTTGATGAACATAGCTGCACCATTGTTTGGGGCATATATATTTATGATTGTTATGTCTTGTTGGTGTATGGTTCCCTTGAGAAGTATGTAGTGTCCATCTTCATCCCTTTTGATTAACTTTGGCTTGAAATCTATTTTATTTGATATGAATATGGACACTCCTGCTTGTTTCCGAAGTCCATATGAGTGATATGATTTTTCCCAACCTTTCACCTTCAGTCTAAGTATGTCTTTTCCTATCAAATGCGTCTCCTGAAGGCAGCATATTGTTGGGTCTTGTTTTGTGATCCATTCTACTAGCCTGTGTCTCTTAATTGGTGAGTTTAAGACATTAACATTTAGGGTTATTATTGAGATATGGGTGTTCTTCCAGCCATATTGGTTTATTTATGTTACTAAACATGGATTGTTTTCCTCTTTGATTATTCCCCCCCCTTCACTGTACTACCTCCCGCTGTTGGTTTTCATTGACATTTTCCATTTCCTCTTCCTGTAATAATTTGCCGAGGATGTTTTGAAGAGATGGTTTTCTAGCTGCAAATTCTTTTAACTTTTGTTTATCATGAAAGGTTTTAATTTCATCTTCCATCCTGAAGCTTAATTTCACGGGATACACAATTCTTGGTTGTAACCCATTTTCTTTTAGTGTATGAAATATGTTATTCCAGGATCTTCTAGCTTTCAGAGTCTGTGTTAAAAGATCAGCTGTTATCCTGATTGGTTTACCCCTAAATGTAATCTGCTTCCTTTCTCTTGTAGCTTTTAAAATTCTCTCCTTATTCTGTATGTTGGGCATCTTCATTATAATGTGTCTAGGTGTGGATCTCTTATGATTTTGCACATTCGGCGTCCTGTAGGCTTCTAGGAATTGGGATTCTGTCTCATTCTTCAAGTCTGGGAAGTTTTCTCGTATTATTTCGTTGAATAGATTGCTCATTCCTTTGGTTTGGACCTCAATACCTTCCTGTATCCCAATGACTCTTAAGTTTGGTCTCTTTATGTTATCCCATATTTCTTGAATGTTCTGCTCATGGTTTCTTAACAGCTTTGCTGAGCTGTCTATGTTCTTCTCCAGTTGAAATACTTTGTCTTCATTGTCTGATGTTCTATCTTCTAAGTGTTCTACTCTGCTGGTAGTATTCTCAATTGAGTTTTTATGTTGGTTTATTGTTTCCTGCATTTCCAGGATTTCTGTTTGTTTGTTTTTTATAACCTCTATCTCCCTGAATAATTGATCTTTTGCTTCTTGGATTTGTTTATGTAATTCATTGTCGAAGTGGTCGAAGTGGTCTTTCATTGTCTAATTTTGCTGTCTAATGTCTTCCTTGAGACTCCAGATCATCTGAAGCATGTATATCCTGAATTCTTTATCTGACATTCCATCTGCTGCAGATATTACCTCTTCTAAAGTTGAATTGACCTGCATTGCTTGTGGTCCTTTTCTTCCTTGTCTTTTCATACTGATCGCGTTTCTTTCTGCTTGGTGAAACTGTTGTGTTATTGATTTTTCCCCCTATATATTTATATTGCTTTTGTATAGCTGCATCGTCTCCCTTGCAGGCTTTGGCGGTGGTTCTGCCCCTCCTTCAATTGAGGCAATGTGCCTACCACGCCGGGAGGCCGCTGTGCCTGTACTTTCGATGGGCCTGTTCTTTCGGTGGTCACAGGTCCGCCTACCTTGCAGGAGTGAGCAGCGGTTTTGCCCCTCCGCTGGCCACTAGGCCTGTTCTGTCTGTCGGTTGCAGGTATGTCTACCTAAAAGGCGCTGGTGGCGGCTCTGCCCCTCCCCCAACCGGGGTGATGTATCTGGCGGGCCACTGGGCCTGTTTTGTCGGTGGTCACGGTTCCGCCTACATTGCACGTGCGTGGAGCAGCTGTGTCCCTCTGAGAGTTGCTGAGCCTGACCTGCTGGTGGATGGCAAGTCTGCCTACCTTGCAGGCGCAGGGGTGGCTCTGCCGCTCCGCGGGTCACTGGGCCTGATCTGCTGGTGAGTTGCAGGTCTGCCTAACTTGCAGGCGCCCGGCGGCTCTGCCCCTCCCCCAACCGGGGCGGGGCGATGTGTCTGGCCGGCCGCTGGGCCTGTTCCGTTGGTGGTCATGGTTCAGCCTACCTAGCAGGCACGTGGGGCAGCTGTGTCCCTCCGCAGTTTTTTGGGCCTGACCTGTCGGTGGGTCGCAGGTCTGCCTACCTTGTAGGCTTGGGGGGTGGCTCTGCCGCTCTGTGGATTGCTGTGCCTGTTCTGCTGGTGGGTCGCGGGTCCGCATACCTTGCAGGCACCCGGCGCCTCTGCCCCTCCCCCAACCGGAGCTATGTGTCTGGCGGTCCACTGGGCCTCTTTTTTTCGGTGGTCACGGTTCCGCCTACCCTGCACGCGCGTGGAGCAGCTGTGTCTCTCTGAGAGTTGCTGGGCCTGACCTGTCGGTGGGTGGCAACTGCGCCTACCTTGCAGGCCCGGGGGTGGCTCTGCCGCTCCGCGGGTTGCTGGGCCTGATATGCTGGTGAGATGCAGGTCTGCCTAACTTGCAGGCGCCCGGCGGCTCTGCCCCTCCCCCAACCGGGGTGGGGCAATGTGTCTGGCCGGCCTCTGAGCCTGTTCTGTTGGTGGTCAGTGTTCTGCCTACCTAGCAGGCTCGTGGGGCAGCTGTGCCCCTCCGCAGTTTCTTGGGCCTGACCTGCCGGTGGGTGGCAAGTGCGCCTATCTTGCAGGCCCGGGGGTGGCTCTGCCGCTCCACAGTTGCTGGGCCTGATCTGCTGGTGAGTCGCAGGTCTGCCTACCTTGCAGGCGCCCGGCTGCTCTGCCCCTCCCCCAACCAGGGCGGGGCGATGTATCTGGCCGGCCTCTGGGCCTGTTCTGTCGGTGGTCAGGGTTCTGCCTACCTAGCAGGCTCGTGGGGCAGCTGTGGCCCTCCGCAGTTTATTGGGCCTGACCTGCCGGTGGGTGGCAAGTGTGCCTACCTTGCAGGCCCGGGGGTGGCTCTGCCGCTCCGCGGTTGCTGGGCCTGATCTGCTGGTGATTCGCAGGTATGCCTAACTTGCAGGCGCCCGGCGGCTCTGCCCCTCCCCCAACCTGGGCGGGGCGATGTGTCTGGCCGGCCGCTGGGCCTGTTCTGTTGGTGGTCACGGTTCAGCCTACCTAGCAGGCACGTGGGGCAGCTGTGCCCCTCCGCAGGTTTTTGGGCATGACCTGCCGGTAGGTCACAGGTCTGCCTACCTTGTAGGCTCGGGGGGTGGCTATGCCGCTTTGTGGATTGCTGTGCATTTTCTGCTGGTGGGTCGCGGGTCCGCCTACCTTGCAGGCGCCCGGTGGCTCTGCCCCTCCCCCAACCGGAGGGATGTGTCTGGCAGTTCACTGGGCCTGTTTTGTCGGTGTTCACAGTTCCGCCTACCTTGCACATGCGTGGAGCAGCTGTTTCATTAGTGCCTGGGCACACTCTTCTTGTTGGCCTCCCTCAGGCCCTAAGTTTGTAGAGCTTGGGGCTGAGAAACCCCAGCCAATTTGCTTACCTTCTGGTAGCCACGCCCCCGTATCTGGTGCAAGAGACCTCAGTTGTCAGCACTGGTGGGAGCGGTAGCCGTGAGTCCCACGCCGAGGCGAGTCGGTGCAAGAGACCTCAGTTGTCAGCACTGGTGGGAGCGGTAGCTGGGAGACCCGCGCCGCGGAGCTACCGCCGGCTCCTGTGCCAGTGCTGCCTCCGGGTTTTCTTGACTACCACGCCGGCAGGTCGCTGGACCTGTTACGGGCCCGGGCGGCGGCTCTGTTCGGCCCCTCTGTCCTCCACAGTATTCAGCAGGACCCGGACCGAGAAACAGTTTCCGCGGGTTCTTTATCACCGGGCCAAAACAGTTCCGGGAGCCAGAATTCGGCCTCTCCGGACTTGGTGCATGCTCCGACAGGAGCAGGCTCCAAGAAGCAGTTTCAGCGGGTTCTATAGCCCTGGGCCAGAGCAGCTCCGGGAGCCGGAACTCCGACACTCCGGGCTCGGTGCGTGTTCTGATAGGAGCAGGCTCCAAGAAGCAGTTTCCGCGGGTTATTTAGCACTAAGTCTGAGCAATTTGTCTGCGAGGTGCAGACAATTGTCAGCCTGAAATTACCTGTTCTATAGCTGAAAGAGCTGCAATCAGTCGAAAACAAGGATGGTGACGTCAGCTCTCCAAGATGGTGGCCGCTGGCTTCCTCCGTGGTCTGACCGGTGTGGAGAACCAACCTGGACCGTTTCCTTTCCCTGTCTCCAACCCAGAATTCAGCTCCGAGCTCAGCAAATGCCTAGCTGGCAGGAGCCCACAGAATCAGCATTGCTGTATCTCTGCGCCACCAGCCTGTCATTTCCCAGCGCGCGCCGCAGTCTCCAGCCATGGGGTGATCTGCCGAACAAGCAGCGCTCCATACAGACGGACAGATCGCTCGCATTTGAGCCACTGAAGCTGATCCTCGTGCGATGAAAATCCTTCCACTAGGTTTTGGAGCACCCCAATTTTGCTGGAAATTCCTAACAAGATAGCTTTTAGCCGTTCTAACTCGTCATTTTCCCTCACAGTGACGCAGTACACGGAGTTACTGCACTCCCTTTGCGGCCATCTTGCCTCTCAAGAAATCATATATTGATATAGAATCATTCATAACAACTAGTTATACATCTAATTGTAATCCTAGGCTTATGGTTTATCATGAAGAGTGTGTGAGTTTTGCTTCAAAAGTGATTATGGAAATCAAAAATAATGTGTTTTGAAAGAAGTCTCATCAAAAGACCAGTTTGAAACATGGCGGAACACGTGTTTTCTGAAGCAGAAAGTGATTGAAAGTGAAATATATGCCTATAAATTTGTGAACTTGTGGATGAAATATATATCCTATAATGTGCATAAACTGAAGAAATAGTAATGTACCAGTGTTGAAATAAAAATGACCTTCAAAGTACTTATCATGTCCCATAGGAATCTACTTGCATTGATGTGAAACTGGATCAGTTACTGTAGAAATATTAGGATTCATATGCACCATTCACTGAAGTTAGTTTTCAATACTAGGAAAAAAATACGTATATCAGGTGAATGAATATTTCTGAGAATAATCTTGTGAAAAGTTTTTTATAAATCCACATACATATTCATGAATGAATTTAGGGAGTGTATAATAAGACACATATATTAAATATTTTGAAATATCTGGAGAGAATATATATATATATATATATATATATATATATATATATATATATATATATATATTTAACCACACACAGATTTTAAAAATTAGCAATATATATGCCAATCGAATTACACCGTGAAATATATATCATCCACAGATCCAAAAATATTCATTTTACTGGATATGGATTTATGTATAACTTTTTTCAACTAGGAAGCTCACCAATAGTTTGAATTTTCAGTTCAAACAGCGTTTAGGAGGAGTGATCTCTTCTCACACTTCGTATCTGCCAAGTTATGTAACTCACAAGAATGTACGTGTGATACCAGGTAGGATTCTAAATGTGCATATAAAAATACATGTGCTGAATAGAATACAGAGAAAGGGAGACAGGAATTCACATATTTGTTAACTGTAAAAGCACATGGAAAACTATTTCAACAAAAAATTTACTAGATTTATAACTCCTACCCTATATAATGCAAAAGGCAAGTCCAAGTATACAACGTGCCTCCTCTGAACTGCTTGTATTTCTATTCTGTTTCGGTTATTTTTCTCCATCATATTAGGATTAGTATTCAGAATCTAGTAGGGTATGTGTTAGTGTCAGGGATTCAGTATATCAAATGTAAAATAGAAAAATGAAACCAATGTGTATGCAAATATGTGCTAAACAAAATCTTCCCACTCTCATCCAGAACAATTCCTTGACATTTCCTTCCCCCAAAGTAAGACACAATTAGAGGAGTAGAGTAATAAAATCTGTGAATAATATGCTCAGGAGTTTACAACCTTGGAAGTGGTAGAGGAGTTTTCCTAGTATGGGACAGGATAAAAACTCCATATATATGGAGCTCTGCTGGCCTAAATACTTCTTGAGAAACTGCCTCTGAGTTTGGGCACTTGAAATATATGTTTTTGTCAGGAGCTTTAGCTTCTTTCTAGTGAGACCATCAAAGCTGTGTCTGCATCTATGTGACCTGGAGGACATGATTTCTTATTTTCCAATGAACATGAGGCAGCAGTGCTGAATTCTCTATTTGTAAGTAAACTGTGGCCACTGGGGGCTAAGGGTATTCCCATGTGGACTGGGAAGCCATTTGGTCATCCTCCACTTTTCGTGGTGTTTCTTGCTGCTGCACTGGGACTTTGGCATTTGCTTCATGAAATAAAAGAAGTTCAACTGGGACACAGTTCTGGAGGCAATTCTTTCATGTGTGGTTGGTCAGGGTCTGCAGGAGAATGCACCAACCAGGCTTCTATCCCACATAGCTTGGCCACATGTCTATAGCAACCTGATTCTGAACATTGCCCGGAAACATCTCCATATAACAAGAAGCCTTTACATGGAAGGGTCTGCTGGCTGCACCATGTCAGTCACAAGCCATTTGGAAGCCAATGGCAGATCCACATGGCCCCACCACAAATTTTTTATCACACATCTGCCTACCACTGCTCTAGGCCCACTACTCAGCAGGTTCCAACATACTGGCATCTCTGTTCTACACCATTTTCATGAAACCCACTCAATCAAGGCACTGTCTTGCATATTTACGATCAGCAACAGGACATCCAAAGTTTCTCCAGTGCCACCTGGTCATGGGAATTTCAAAAATTTCATGGTATTTATCTAGGCATTTTTCAAGGATGACGTTGCAGGCACTGTGGGTTTCAATTCATTCAGGAACCATTAAATGGTGAGGAAGCTCATTTCAATGAATGCTCTGTAGAACTCTCACAGGCAAGGCTTCCCAAAGAGTGGCCAAAATGTCACATGAAGCCAGGCCCATTGAGGTCTACAATGTGACGTCCATGGGTGTTGTGACTCTCAACTATGGCTGCCAAGTCTTTCAGAATTAAATCATGTGATATCCTGGCTGAGATACCCAGGGCTCTGTGGAAAGCCAACCTGGGCCTAGATCTCAGTTTCCAAGGGTGATTCTCATGGGTGGACTCCTAAAATCCCAACAAAATTCATGGCAATACTTCTCTGAATTCAGTCTCTAAGGGGAATCACACCAGAGTTCAAGCCCAGGTGGTCCAGGTCATGTATTCATACTGGACACAAATGACCAAATTTAAAACCAAAACCCTCCCATATGGCCCTCATCTTCTTCCATATAGACACTAATCACAACGTCTGGCGGAAGGTTTCCATGAGTGGCGGAGTCCAAGAGAGTGTCCAAAATAACTCCCTTGCCCCTCATTGGTGTAAATTCAGGGTGGTCTGGACACCCTTCATGTGAAACAGGAGTGATCAAATATGCTAGACGTTAATACTTCTATGCTTCTCCAATTTGTGGAAAACTGAGTGTCAGGTATATATTTTTATGTGATTTGCAGTCATGAGAAATCACAAGCACCTCTGCAGGTCTTTGAAGAACCCATTTGACCCAAAGGATCCCTATTCTCACTTGATGGAGTTCAAGAACTTTAAAGAGGAAGGCGACAGACTTCATCCACAAGGACTGCTTTTTGGCCATTTTGGTTTTGGATGCACACATGGGATCTCTCTTTACATCCACCAGGTGCTGAGAATCTAAGCCACAACCTCACACAGGGCCAAGAGGCTGATTCAGACACATCCCTTTCCAAAGCAATTAAGCAAAGAGCCACAGGTGATGCCCATTCATTTCCATTTGAAAACTGTTTTCTTTAGGCTTCACAAAGGGGTGGCCTGAGGCAAAGACCTTCCTGACATTCAGGGGAACAGAACAATAGGTTAGCAAATGGCCCAAAGCAGTGTTTCTCCACTGAGACTTTCCTGGTCACACTGATATCTGAATTTTCTGAGATGCTCACCATTCCCTTCAGCTATCCAGTACATGGCCATGTCACAGAGCTTGGAGGTGGTACTTATCTTGGTCACAAAATCATGAGCCTATTCTGGAGAGTGGCCAGAATTCAGGAAGAAAACAGGAACTTAGGAAGATAGCAGGTGTTACCCATCCATAAGGCAAGCCGCATTCCTTTCATACATTGGGCAGAAAGAATTCTGGTAAGCTTTCTACTAGCCTGGACACATCCTTTGATGCATTCTCTTTTCTAATGTCTACAACCATGGACACAGTGGGATACACAGACTTAAAAACACTCGCCTTGTCAAATCACTTGTTAGAAATCGTCCACTCCAAACCAAACAAACTGCCTTTCCTACCTATTCTCAAAACATGAGACAAAATCACAAACACACACTCACACCCACAAATTCACCTCCTTTCCCAAAGTAGGTCTCTGACTATCGGGTGTGACCTCTGACTGGTGGGCCGTACTATGTTCCCATCAAATGGCCTGTTCTGTCTCAGATCTGGTTTCCTTGGCCAACTCTGTGAAGTTGTCAGGAGACAGCGGTGAGCCACTTCCTGCTTACTCAGGAAAGGCCACTCTTCAGAGCTTTCCTGGCATTTGGCCATCCTCACATCAGTAGATACCAAGAAAGACTGACTCTGTCCTTGGTAAATCAAAAGAAGGGAGACCACTGGGACTGGGCCTGGGACTAGATTTGTGTGCCTGGATGCCTGGATCCCAAGTTCAGAGAGTTCCATCACCAAGAATGTGAGGTGAGGTCACTTCCTTCAGGAACTGAATGATTTCAATGCCTTGGCAAGCACATTGTCCTAACATTTGCTTCCAAAGGTCCCATGAAATGGAGGCTGTCCCTAAATTTTTTGACACTTTCACAAGTTAGAATGGTATATCAAACATTGGTAACCAGGAACAGCTCTCCACAGAGGCCTCGTTTTGTCCTTCTTCTCTACATAAAGAAGAGAGAGGCTGATTCAGACACATCCCTTCATGCTGACCAGGTTGTTTGCAATGAAAGATGACTTTTGCTCTCTCAGTTCCTTCATAGGTGCCTACAACTTCTCTAGGGATCATTTGCGCATAGACCTTTGAGTTTCTCAGCAGTTGGAAGATCCCCTACATTCCTGTATTTTAAGACCAACTCTGTCCTTGCTCTTCTCTAAAGTTAGATTGAAGGAACAGTGTATGGTTAGGGTTAATAACAGGTTTGATTTGGAATAGAAATCATTCTGCTGGATGAATAATGGTATTGGGAATCTGCGATATTTTCAAGAATATATAGGTAAAATATAGGAATCTGAAAACAGAAATCTAGGTAAGATTTGAAGCCCAGAAGGGCATTGGGCCCTTGATTGCGGCATTAAGCATAGGACCTTGTAACTTGGATGATTGATTTTAAAAGAGAACTTCCAGTCAAAATGGATAGTCAGGAGTATTAGGAAGATAGTCGGTATGTTTATAAAGGAGAGTGAGTATAGGATTTGGACCAAAAGTTCTTTAGCTATAGGGTTTCGGGTATTGAGTGAATGTAAATTTCAGCACATGTGAAGAATTAATCACAATGATGAACTGGGGAAAATATGTAGGAATGCAGATATCAATAGAGACTTTAGGAAATCTGGCAAAGTATAGTCGGTAGTGAAATGTTAATAAAATAGATTCTTGTCACTTCCTGTTTTTCTGTATGCTTAATAAAACACTGTTGAAATCTTGAGAAGTGTTTTCTAAACTTTTTCCCAGAATGTGCTGTCCCCAACAGCCAAACTTCAGAATGTACTCCCTCACCCAGTTGCACGCAAACTGCTCACCCGCCCAGGCCCATCAATAAACTTTCCTCCCTGCCCTCTTCAAGGAAAGTATATAAGCTCTGCTTAAGCTGTTCTCAGGGTTCTCTGCTCTATTCAAATGAGCTCTGAGCCCCAGCATGCTGGACCCCCAATAAACCCTTTGTTTTTGCATGAGAGAGTCTCTTAGTGGTCTCTTCCCCCAATGCTCTTCCGATATTTATATATGGAGGTTCCACCGAAATCCAGCAGTGGTGAACGAGAGACCCCAATGGGCTACTCTCAGGGTAAGTAAGGCACCTCTTTCTGGTTTCAGGTTTCAGGTTAGGGCTTGGCAAAATGGCTGTCGATGAAGTGTGTGAGCTCTCTTTGATGGTGGCTGGCAGACGTGTCACAGAGCCACAAGCCAAGTCCCTGGGGGACGCCACAGAGGACTCGGGAATCGAGGAATAATAGTCTCCTCGACTCAGTGATACTTTGTTTCAGATTCGGTATTGCCAGCCCATTGGGTTTTGCCACCTGCTCAGTCTTGGTCTCAGTGTTGGACTTCCATTGCCTGTCTTTATTGTTTTCTCTTGTCTGTGTCCTGTGTCGTTGCTTTTACTGTTTGTGTATCTTTCATTATGGGACAGATCACTTCAATGCCTCTGTCCCTGACCCTTGATCTATGGACCAAAGTCCGCTTAAGGGCTCAGAATGTTTCTTTTTCAGTAAAACGCTGGACCTGGCAGACTCTGTGTGCCACAGAATGGCCCACCTTTGGATTCGGATGGCCCCTAGAAGGATCTTTCTACTTCCCACTAATTTAAAAAGACAGAGATATTGTCTTACAGCCAGGGCCACATAGCCATACTGATAAACAGGAATGTACCTTAACTTGGCAGGACCTCTGCAAATCTCCTCCTCCGTGGGTGAAGCCTTTCCTTGCTGTGTCCCCGTTCCTACTCCTTCCCCCACGATCTCTCAACCCCTCTGCTCCTCCTCCTCCTCCACCCTCTGTTCTCCCTGAGTCACAAGATTTGACTCTACTGGACTCTCGTTCCCCTCCTTATCTTCTACCCTTGTCCCACAACCCCCAACACCCTCTAAGTGATTCTCCAGCTGCTGACTCAACCTCTCCGCAATTGGAGGAAGCTAAGCCAGCCCAGGGCCCTCCAGATAACTCCCCTGCGTCACACACAGCCCCTCCTCCCCTGGAGGAAGCTGGAGTTGCTAAAGGAACTCGCTGGTGGCAAATGATTGAAAACCCTGGAACTCCCGTGTTGCTTCCCTCCATCCCTAAGGACCAATGATTGACGATGGCCATAGGGAAAAAATGCAAGCCTACCAGTATTGGCCTTCTCCTCTTCAGACCTATATAAATGGAAAAATAACAATCCTCCTTTTACCGAGGACCCAACCTGGCTCTCAGGTCTGGTGAAGTCATTGATGTTTTCACACCAACCTACTTGAGATGACTGCCAACAACTCCTAGGGACTCTCTTCATGACAGAGGAACAAAAGAGAATCCTCCTGGATGCTAGAAAAAAGTATCCTCGGACCAAATGCGTGACCGACAAAACTTCCCAATATATTCAAAGCCGGCTTTCTCTTGAAACGACCCAACTGGGACCCCAACACCTTTGAAGGTAGGGAGCATCTGTCCACTTATCGCCGGGCTCTAATAGTGGGTATCTTAGTGGCCGCTAGGTGACCAACTAATTTGGCCAAGGTAAGAGAGATTATTTAAGGGCCTGATGAATCTCCCTCTATGTTCCTAGAGATAATTATGTAGGTATATAAGAGACATACTCCTTTCAATCCTCAGGCAGAGGATCAAAAGGCATCTGTCACAATGGCCTTTATTGGTAAAGCTGCCCTGGATATTAAAAGAAAGTTACAATGCTTAGATGGATTACAAGATATGACTTTGAGGGATTTAGTCAGAGAACCCGAGAAGGTATACTTTAAGAAAGAAACTGAGGAAGAGAAGGGAGCTGAGTGAGGATAAAAGAAACAAAAGACAGACTAAGGCATTGTCTAAGGTCCTGGTCACAACAACAAATAGGCCAGAAACTAAGAAACAGAGAGACAGGAAGGGATACCTGGGCACACACTAGAGGCCACCCCTGGCCTCAGATCAATGTGCCTACTCTAAAGAAAAAGGACACTGGGCCAAAGAGTGCCCTAGAAAGAGACAGCCATGCCAGCCAGATATTCTGACTCTGGAGTAATACTAAGAAAGTCCGGGCTCAGATCCTCTCCCTGACCTCAAGGTAACTTTTGAAGTGGAGGGGAACACAATAAACTTTGAAGTAGATGCAGGGGGAATATACTCAGCCCGTAAGGCCCATTGGGCCCTCTACCGAATAAAAGGTCTCTAATTCAAGAGTCTAACAGAAGTAAATATCGGGCTTTGACAACTACGAGGACCATGGACCAGGGAAAAGGAAAAATCCATCACTCCTTCCTAGTAATCCCTGGCCACATTGATAGGCAGAGTTCTGCTCACCAAGCTCTGGGCCAAAATAACTTTTAACCCTGAAGGCCCCCAAGTGGAATTTTTTAATCCTTCAGTAACTACTCCTATAATCATGGCTCTAACTATGTCAGTAGCAAATGTTCATCAACTCACTCACCTTTGTTCAAAGAAACTGCATTCATTCGTGAAGGATCAAGAACACAGTTTTCCACTAACCTACTCACAGCAAAAGGAAATAACTGAATGGGTAACAAAAGCCTGTCAGGCCCATTAATTGGTTAAAGCTTACACTTCCAAGCTTCCTGCAGGAAAGCACCTATGAGGAACCAGACGATGACATTTCTGGGAAGTGGACTTTACTGAAATTAAGCCAGTAAGGTATGGACTTAAATAACTCCTAGTCTTTGAACATACATTTTCAGGATGTATTGAAGCCTTCCCCACACACACAAAAAAAAAGAAATAAAAAAGAAGAAAAAAGAAACATTGCAAATGGTTGTAAAGAAGATCCTGGAAGATATTTATTCTCCCCTTGACGACCAGTAGTCTTAACCCTCATCAGCCCCTTAAGCTGCGATGGCTGATCACAAATCCTACTGGACACGAAGTATGGCCTATCTCGAATACAGCCAGCTTACGAACCTGGTGGCCATCTCTCCACCCAGTCATTTGTCAGCTGGCTATAGGTCTTTCCTATTGGGATATCCCTGATTAACAGGATCCCACTAAAATTCCATTAAATCCTTTCCGTACCATAGATAATGGAAACAAACATTATAGATGTAGGGACACGTGAGCCAGATGCAGGTTGGCTAGCCTAGATTACTATGTTTGCCCGGCAGACTATCAAAGCCACAAACAGTCACGGGTGTGGGGGGGGAGAGCAGACTTCTATTGTAAGTCATGGGGATGTGAGCATACAGGGACTGTCAGATGGAACCCAAACTCCTCATCAAATTCTGTACACAGCATTGGCCATATTACGAATTAGATAACCAAAACCGATGGCCCCCAGAGGGGTCTCTAGATCCTCAAATTCTGTGTGACCTTTTTAACTTCTGCAAGTGCTCAAAAGGGTAAAAGGAGATTCCGCTATGTGGAGGCCTTCTCTCTCCTTTGCTCACATCCTGAACTATGCTTCTCCAATAGATGCTCACCCTCAGCCTTGTGCTCCAGACTCTCTGCTGTCACTCCCACCTCAGCAACTTGATTTCTCCCCTCCAATATCTAGATCAAAAACCCAAATCTCGACTGGTTCTCAGACCATTGCTCCCTTGCTGAGGTTGCAGGTACTGAGGTACCACTCCATTCACTCACTCCTCTCCTCTCCTGTCAGTGCCCGCACCGGGTCCCACCCAGTCCCCTTACCACCTAATGCAAAGCTCAAACCCGCTGAGAAGAATCCTCAGACCCTAATACAAGATGTAATGAAAATGGCCTTTAATGTTGCTTTGTCATCACTAAAAACAGGTTACTAAGAATTTAAAGTCCCTCACAGGCTTTTTGGAATCTCACTCCCGTCTCCCCCTCTGTTCTATCTGTTCTACTGCTCAAGTTTTTGTTGCTATTAAGATCCCAAAGCCCTCTCCCAATATTCTTTTACATCTCTCCTTCCTCATTCTCAGATCCACAGAGCTGCTCTTATCCCTGCCTTCCAAATTTTCCCCCTCTGTACCAGGCCCACAGAAAAGTCTTAACTGACCTTCTCCAGAAGTCTTCACCATGGCTGATTTAGGACTTTCAGCAAAAGAGTCCCTATAAAAGAGTTCACTGTAGATAAACTTCCTATTTTTGTGTTGCCCTGGTCTCCTTGGCAACTGGCTAAAAAATTAAGCACTCCTGATCTAGACACACCCTTACTAGTTTTTCACAAAATATTTGCAAAAAAGTCCTCTGGCCTTGAGCTGGGGCTTCCCAGAGATGGCTACATTTCTAAGATAAAGAAGTTACAAACTGGGCTGTATGGAAACAGCTGGAAGGGGGAAAAAAAGAAAGGGAAGACACCCACACCCAGGTGTCCTTGAAAAGTTAACTTGCCCAAACTGAGGAAAAAAGAGAAACAAAAACTGCTTTTTGTGAACTTCTGCAGACTGTGAACTTCTGAGCCCCTTCCCTTACGTGTTGGGTACAAAATTCTGAAACTATGTAACTTGGGTTTCAGGGGATTAATTGATTACAACAGAAGCAATGCCCTCTGAATCTGGTTGAAACCAAAAAAGACTGTTTCCGTGTCTTTGGTGCTATCTTAGGTGCCTTGCCTTGTCCGTCCCTACAACAGTATAATTCTATATACTTAAACATTGTTTATGTTTTCATGAAATGGTCAACAGATGTGATTAATTGTGAAATGGTGCAGATGTTTCCCAGAGTGCTCTATCATGACGCAGGTTCATCTGAAGATCAAAGAGGGGGACATACAACCCGGTTCCGCTGGGAACATATGTCCCTCACCTTAGCCATTCTATTACGAATAGGAGTTGCTGCAGGGTTGGGCACAAGAACCACTGCTCTGGTCCATGGGACACAACAAGTGACCCAATTAGAAGAAGCAATAGATCAAAACTTAAAGATTTTAGAAACCTCCATCACAGCTTTGCAGGAATCTTTAACCTCTCTCTCTGAAGTTGTTTTACAGAAAAGGCGAGGGTTGGACCTCCTTTTCATGAAAGAAGGGGGCCTTTGTGCTTCATTGAGGGAAGAATGTTGTTTTTATGTCGACAATACTGGAGTTGTAAAAAATCTATGAGTAAATTAAAAAGATGCCTTGAAGAGCAACAACGAGAGAGAGAGGCACAAAAACGGTAGTTTGAGTCTTTTTTTACACAGTCCCCCTGGTTAATTACGTTTTTATCAACCCTGGCTGGTCCAATAATAATCCTCATAGTATTACTAACTATAAAACCCTGTTTCCTCAATCATGTAATTTCTTTTCTCCAAGCTCAAATTGGACAAATTAAAATTATGGTAATACCCCACTAGCAGACATAGAATGTGACACCCCACAATGATCACTTTTATGATTAAAAGTAGCCAGAAAAAGAAGTGGGGAATGAAAGGTTAATAAAATATGTACTTGTCACTTCCTGTTTTTCTGTACACTTAACAAAACACTGTTGAAATCTTGAGAACTCTTTGCTAATCTTGTTGCCAGAATGTGCTGTCCCCAATTGCCAAACTGCAGAATCTACTCCCTCACCCGGTTGAATAGAAACCTGAACTGTACTTGGATCATTGAATGTAGAAGAGAACATCCATTCAAAAAGTTATAGTCAGTTGGATTAGAAAGATAGTCGGTAAGTTTAGGAAGAAAAGTGAGTATAGGATTTGGAACAAAAGTTCTTTAGCAATAGGGTTTTGGTTAGAGAGTCAATGTAAATGTCAACACAAGTGAAGAGTCAGTCACAATGATGCACAGGGCAAAATATGTAGGAAAGCAGATATCAATAGAGACATTAGGAAATCAGGAAAAGAATAAAGTGAGTGATGGAATTAGATATTTTCAACAGGGTTGAGGATGAATATGTGAGCTTAGGATAAAACAAATATGAAGTCAACAATAGGATTGACATTTGATAGCATTAGCGTAGCCCAAGACAGTGTCCAAAATAAGCTCTGTTGCCCCTCATTTGCCTAAATTCCCAGTGGCCTGTACACCCTTCCTGTGTACCAGGAGTGATCAAATAGGCCTGCCCTTAATACTGCTCTGCTTCTCCAATTTGAGTCCTACTGAGTGTCGGGTACAGATTCTTTATGTGAATTGGAAAGATGAGAAAACTCAAGCACCTATTGGATAGCCTCTGAATACATTTGAAGAACTCATTTGACCCAAAAGATCCCTATTCTCACTTGATGGAATTCAGGAACCTTACAGAGGAAGGCAAAATACTTCATCAACAATGACTGCTCTTTTTGCCATTTTGGATTTTATGCACCCATGGGATCTTTCTTTAGATCCATCAGGTACTGAGAATCTAAGTCAAAGAATCACACTGGGCCAAGAGGCTGATTCACACACATCTCTTTCCAAATCAATTAAGGAAAGAGCCAAAGGTAAAGCATATTCATTTTCATTTGAAAAATCTTTCCTTCAGGATTCACAAAGGGTTGGCCTGAGACAAAGACCTTCCTGACTCTCAGGGCAACAGAACAATAGGTAAGCAAATGGCCCAAAGCAGGGATTCTCCACTGAGACTTTACTGGTCACACTGATATCTGAGTTTTCTGAGATGCTCGACATTCCATTCATCTATCCAGTACATGGCCATGTCACAGAGCTTGGAGGTAGTACATATCTTGGACACAAAACCATAAGCCTATTCTGGAGATTGGCCATAATTCAGGAAGAAAACAGCAACTTAGGAAGGTAGCAGGTATCGCCCATCAATAAGGCAAGCCACAGTCAATTCATAAATTGTGCTGGATGAATGCTGGGAAGCTTTCTATGAGACAGGACACATCCATTGATGCATTCTCTTTTCTAATGTCTACAAGCACGGACACAGTGGGATACACAGACATAGAAACACTTGCATTGTCAAACGACTTACTAGAAACAGTTCACTCCAAACCAAACAAACTGCCTTTTCTACCTATTCTCAGAACATGAGACAAAACCACAAATCCACACCCGCAATGGCACCTCCTTCCCCCAAATAGGTCTGTGACTCTCCGGAGTGTGCTCTGACTGATGGGCCATACTATGATCCTCCGAAATGGCCTGCCCTGTCTCAGATCTGATCTTCTTGGCCAACAATGTGAAGTTGTTAGAAGCCAGGAGTGAGCCACTATCTGCTTTCTCAGGAAGAGCCCCTCTTCCGAGCTTTCCTGGCATTTGGCCATCCTCACATCAGTAGGTATCAAGAAATACTGACTCTGTCCTTTGTAAATCCAAAAAAGTGAGACCACTGGGACTAGGACTGGGACTGGCTCTGGGTGCCTGGCTTTCTGTATACCAAGTTCAGAGAGTTCCATCACCAAGGAAGTGAGATGAGATCACTTCCTTCAGGAACTGAATGAGATCACTGCCTTGGCAACCACTTTGTCATAACAATTGCTCCCAACGGTCCCATGAGATGAGGGCTGCCCCTACTTCCTGTGACACTTTCACAAGTTAAAATGGTATATCACCCGTAGGCAAAAGGGAACAGCTCTCCACACAGGCCGGGTTTGGTACATCTTCTCTACATGAAGAAGAGATAGGCTCATTCTGACGCAACCCTTAATCCTGACCAGGTTGTTTGCCATGGAAGATGATTTTTGCTCTCTCAGGTCTTACATAGCTGCCTACATCTTCTCCAGAGATCATTTCTGCATGGAGCTTTGAGGTTCTCAACAGATGGAAGATCCACTGCATTCCTGTATTGTAAGACCAACACTGTCCCTGCTCTTCAGTAAACATAGATGTGAATTGGAGTCATGAGAAAACCCACGAACCTATGGGATAGCCTCTGCAGGGCTTTAAAGAATTCACTTGACCCAAATGATCCCTATTCTCACTTAATGGAGGTCAGGAACCTTACAGACGAAGGCGAGAGACTCTATCCACCATGACAGTTCTTTTGACCATTTTGGTTTTGGATGCACACATGGGATTTTTCTTTAGACCCATCATGTACTGTGAATCTAAGCCACAGCCTCACATAGGGCCAAGAGGCTGATTCAGACACATCCATTTCCAAAGCAATTAACCGAAGAGGCACAGGTAATGACCATTCAATTCCATTTGAAAACTATTTTCTTCAGGCTTCACAAAGTGTGGCCTAAGGCAAAGACCTTCCTGACATTCAGGGCAACAGAATAGGTAAGCAAAAGGCCCAAAGCAGGGTTTCTCCACTGAGACTTTCTTGGGCATACTGATATCTGAGTTTTCTGAGATACTCACCATTCCCATCAGCTATCCAGTACATGGCCATGTCACAGAGATGGAGGTGGTACATATCTTGGACACAAAATCATGAGCGTATTCTGGAGAGTGTCCAGAATTCAGGAAGAAAACAGGAATTTAGAAAGATGGCAGGAATTGCCCATCCATACGGCAAGCTGCAGTCCATTCATAAATTGCACAGGATGAATGCTTTGAAGCTTTCTCGTAGACAGGGCACATCCATTGATGCATTCTCTTTTCTACTGTCTACAATCACGGACACAGTATGATATATAGACACAGAAACACTCACGTTGTCAAAGGACTTACTAGAAACAGTTCACTCCAAAACAAACAAACCAGCTTTCCTAACTATTCTCAGAACATGAGACAAAACCACAAACTCACACTCACACCCAAAATGGTACCTCTTTCCCCAAAGTAGGTCTGTGTCTATCCGGAGTGTCCTCTGACTTGTGGGCCATACTATGTTCCCCAAAAATGGCGTGTCCTGTCTTCAATCTGGTCTCTTTAGCCAACTCTGTGAAGTTGTCAGGAGCCCGTGGTGAGAAACTACCTGCTTTCTCTGGAAAGGCCAGTCTTCATAGTTTCCAGGCATTTGACTGCCCTCACATCAGTAGGTACCAGAAAGAGTGACTCTGTCTTGTTAAATCCAAACAAGTGAGCCCACTGGGACATGGAGTGGGTTTGACTCTGTGTGCCTGGTTTCCTGGATCCCAAGATCACAGACTTTCATCACCAATAATGTAAGGTGAGGTCACTTCCTTCAAGAACTGAATGAAGTCACTGCCTTGGAAACCACTTTGTTTTAACAGTTGCTTCCAAGGTTCTCAAAAGATGGAGTCTGCCTCTACTTGCTGTGACTCATTCATAAGTTAGAAAGGTATATCAACCATAGGCACCGGGGAACAGCTCTCCACACAGCCATGGTTTGGTCCATCTTCTCTACATTAGGAAGAGAGAGGCTAATTCAGACACATCCCTTCAACCTGACCAGGTTGTTTGCCATGGAAGATGACTTTTGCTCTCTCAAATCCTTCATACCTGCCTACACCATCTCCAGGGATTATTTCTGCAGGGACTTTTGAGGTTCTCAGCTGGGGGATGATACCCTACCTTCCTGGATTTTAAGACCAACTCTGTCCCTGCTCTTCTGTAAAGTGAGATTGAGGGAACAGTGTATGGTTAGTGTTAATAGCATGTTCGATTTGGGTTAGGAGTCATTCTGCTGGATGAATTATGGTATTGGGAACCTGTGATATTTATAACAATATAAATGTGAAATATATGTATGAGATCAGAGATCTAGGAAAGATTTGAAGCCCAGAAAGGCATTGGGCCCTTGATTGGTATACTTAGATTGAATCATGTTCTGCACCGAGGTCTCAGATAAATCGATATACAATGACATAGGACCCTATACCTCGGATGATTGAAAGTAGAAGAGAACATCCAGTCAAAAGGGATAGTCTGTAGGATTAGGAAGATAGTAAGTAGGTTTAGGAAGAAGAGTGAGTCTCGGAGTTGGACCAAAAGTTCTTTAGCAATTGGTTTTCAGTTAGAGGGTGAATGTAAATGTCAGCACATGTGAAGAGACAGTCACAATGATGAACTGGGAAAAATATGTAGGAAAGCAGATATCAATAGGGGCATTAGGAAATCAGGAAACGTATAAAGTGAGTGATAGGATTAGATATTTTCAAAAGGCTTGAGGTTAAATATATAATCTTAGGAAGAAACAAATATGTAGTAACCAATAGGATTGACATTTGAGAGCAGTAGGCACCCTGGACATAGATGCTTTTAGTAATCCATGGTCACTTCCCATTTAGGCTTTGGTACAATCATATGTGTGACCTTTGCATTTTCTGTACAGAATACTACTGTGGTAAAATGTATATGTAGATCAGGTGACATGAGTATTTCTTGCACTATAAAGGGGAGTAATATTCTGGAAACTTATAAATTAGTACTGGGGATAAAAATAGGTGTACCTTGTGTTGATGATTATTGAGATGATGCATGAATAGACCATATTGTGAATAAAGTATGTAACTGGATCCAACATTAAATAATGGTTTGAGTTTGCATCTGAAAATATATTGGAAATCTTATATTGATATATATACCATCATTCCAACGAGTTATATATGCAATGGTATTATTAGGGTTACGGTTTATCGTGAAGAGTGAGTTTTGCTTCAAAAATGATTATGGAATCGAAAATAATGTGTTTAGAAAGAAGTCTAGTGAAAAGACCAGTAAAGAAACATGGAGGAATACATGTGTTCTGAAGTAGTAAGTAATTGAAAGTGAACCAAATGCCAAAAAAATTTGTGAAGTTGTGGATGAAAAAATACATCCTATGATGTCCATAAACTGAAGAAATAGTAATGTACCAGTGTTGAGTAAAAATGAACTTCAAATTACACATCATGTCCCATAGCAATCTACTTGCATTAATGTTAAACTGGGTCAGTTACTGTAGAAATATTAGGATTTTTAAGCACCATCCACTGAACTTAGTTTTCAGTAGTAGGAAACCAAAATATATTTCAGGTGTATGAATATTACTGAGAATAATCTTGTGAAAATTTGAATTTAAATGAACATAAATGAATATGAATGAATTTAGGGAGTGTATAATAAGACACATATTTTTCATATTTTTTTAAAATCTGGAGAATATACACACACACACACACACACGCACACACACACACACACACACGCACACACACACACATTAATATTTAGCAATATATATGCCAATCGATATTCATCATGAAATATAATTCATTCACAAATCCAAAAATATTCATTTTACTGAACATGGATTTATGTATAGTGTTTTTCACTAGGAAGCTCACCCATAGGTGGAATTTTCAGTTCCATCATTATTTAGGGAAAGTCATCTCTTCTCACAATTTTTATATTCCAAAGCCAGTGATCTTTCAAGATTGTACGTGTGATACCAGGTAGGATATTGTATATGCATAAAAAAATTACATGTGCTGAATAGGATACAGAGAAAGGGAGACAGGAATTTACATATGTGATAACTTTAAAAAATCATGGAGAAATATTAAAATGAAAAGTTTACTAAATTTAAAACACATACTCTTGATAAAGAGGAAGACAAATACAAATATACACCATGCTTCCTATGAAAGGACTGTACTTCTATTCAGTTAGGTTTTTTTTTTCTCCATGATATTAGGATTAGTAATCAGAGTCTAGTAGGGTATGGGTTAGTGTCAGGGATTCAGTATTTCAAATGGAAAATAGGAAAATGAATCTATTGTGTATGCAAACATGTGATACACAAAAATCATCCCTCTCTTATCCAGAACAATGCCTTGAAATAACCATCGCTAAAAGTAAGACGCAATTAGAGGAGAGGAGTTAGAAAACCTGTGAATACATATGTGGAATAAAAAATGCTCAGGAGTTCACAACACTGGAGGTGGTAAAAGAGTTTACAAAAGTATGGGAGAGGGTAAACACTCCAGAAACATGGAGCTGTGCTGACCTAAAGACTTATTGAGAAACTTCCTCTGAGGTTAGGCACAAGAAATATATGTATGGCAATATGTAAATCAATGGTTCTGCAACTGATGTGATTCTGCAATCTGTATATGGAATAAAAATGGGAGCTCATATCCCACTTGAATCAAAGTGTGAAATATGATATATCAAGAAGTATGTAATGTTTTGAACAACCTACAATGAAAATTAATTAAAAAAAGAAAAAGAAATATATGTAATTGTCAGGAGATTTAGCTTCGTTTATAGTGACACCAAAAATCTGGGTCTGCATCTATGTGACCTGGAGGACATGGTTGTTTATTTTGTAATGAACATGAGCAGCAGGTCTGAATTCTCCCTTTGTAGGTAAACTGTTGCCACTGGGAGCTAAGTGTCTTCCCGTGTGGTCTGTGAAGCCATTTGGTCATCCTCCACTTTTCAGGGTGTTTCTTACTGCTGCACTGGGAATTTGGTATTTGCTTCACGAAATACAATATGTTCAACTGGGACACAATGCTGGAGGGAGTTCTGTCATGTGTGGTTGGTCAGGGTCGGAAAGAGAATGTACGAACCAGGCTTCTATCCCACATAGCTTTCCCCTTGACTATAGCAACCTGATTCTGAACATTGCCCTGAAACCTCTACATATAACAAGATGCCTTTACATATAAAGGTCTGCTGCCTGCACCATGTCAGTCGCAAGTTTTGGAAGCCAATGGAAGATCCAGGTGGTCCTACCAAAAATATTTATTTACACACCTACAGTCCACTGCTCTACACCCACTACCCAGCAGGCTCCATCTTACTGGCATTTCTGTTCTACACCATTTTCACGAAACTCAGTCAATCAAGGCACTGTTTGTTATACTCATGATCAGCAGCAGGATATCTAAAGGTTATCCAGTGCCACCTGGTCATGGGGATTTCAAAAATTTCATGGTATTAATCTAGTCATTTTTCAAGGATGAAGTTGGAGGCACTGTGTGTTTCATTTAATTCAGGAACCATTAAATGGTGAGGAAGCTCATTTCAATGAAAGCTCTGGAGAACACTCACAGGCAAGCCTTCCCAAAGAGTGGCCAAAAGGACACATGAATCCAGGCCCATTGAGGTATACAATGTGAGGTCCATGTGTGTTTGGACTCTCAACTATGGCTACCAAGTCTTTAAGAATTAAATCATGTGATATCCTGGCTCAGAATCCCTGAGCTCTGTGGAAAGCCATCCTGGGCCTAGATCTCAGTTTCCAAAACCGATTCTCATGCGTGGTCTCCTAAAATCCCAACACTATTCATGGCAATACTTCTCTGAGGTCAGTTCCAGAACTCAGTCTCTAAGGGGAATCACACCAGAGTTCAAGCCCTGGTGGACCCAGTCATCTCTTCCAACTACCACACAAATTACCACAATTAAAACAAGAACCCTCCCATATGGCCCTCATCTTCTTTCATATAGACACTCATCATAATCTGGCTGGAGGTTTCCATGAGGGGCGCAGACCAAGACAGTGTCCCAAATAAGCTCCTTTGCCCCTCATTTGCCTAAAGTCAAGGTGGCCTGGACACCCATCCTGTGAACCAAAAGTGATCAAATAGGCCTGCCATTAATACCGCTCCAATTTGAGGACTACTGTCTGTGGGGTTTAGATTCTTTATGTGAATTTTAGTCATGAGAAAACCCAAGCACAATGGGCTAGCCTCTGCAGGTTTTGTAGAACTCTTTTGACCCAAAGGATCCCATTCTCACTTGATGGAGGTCAGGAACCTTACAGAGGAAGTCGAGAGACTTCATCCCAATAATTGTTCTTTTGGCGAATTTTCTTTTGGATGCACACATGGTAACTTTCTTTAGATCCATCAGGTGCTGAGAATCTAAGCCACAGCCACACACAGGGCCAAGGACCTGATTCAGACACATCCCTTTCCAAAGCAATTAAGGAAAGTGCCACAGGTATGCCCATTCATTTCCATTTGAAAACTGTTTTCTTCAGGCTTCACAAAGGGGTGGCCTGAGGCAAAGACCTTCCTGACATTCAGGGCAACAGAACAATAGGTAAGCAAAAGGCCCAAAGCAGGATTTCTCCTCTGAGACTTTCCTGGTCACACTGATATCTGAGTTTTCTGAGATGCTCGCCATCACCTACAGCTATCCAGTACATGGCCATGTCACAGAGCTTGGAGGTGGTACATATCTTGGACACAAAACCATGGGCCTATTCTTGAGATTGGCCGGAATTCAGGACGAAAATAGAAACTTAGGAAGGTAGCAGGTGTTGCTCATCGATAAGGCAAGCTACAGTCCATTCAAAAACGGGGCAATATGAATGCTGAGAAGCTTTCTACTAGACACGACATATCCATTGATGAATTCTCTTTTCTAATGTCTACAACCACGGAAACAGTGGAATACACAGACATAGAAACACTCGCCCTGTGAAAAGACTTACTAGAAACAGTCCACTTCAAATGAAACAAACCGACTGTCCTACCTATTCTCAGAAAATGAGACAAAACCACAAACCCACAACCACACCCACAAAGGCACCTCCTTCTTCTAAGTAGGTCTGTGAATATCCAGAGTGTCCTCTGACTTGTGGGCCATAATATGTTCCCCCAAAATGGCCTTTCCTGTCTCAGATCTTGTCTCCTTGGCCAACTCTGTGAACTTCTTAGAAGCCAACGGTGAGCAACTACCTGCTTTCTCATGAAAAACCCTGCATCCGAGCTTTCCTGGCATTTGGCCTTCGTCACATCTGTAGGTACCAAAAAATACTGACCCTGTCCTTGGTAAATCAAAACAAGTGAGACCACTGGGACTGGGACTTGGATTGCCTCTGTGTGCCTGGCTTCCTGGATCCCACGTTCAGAGAGTTCCATCACCAAGAAAGTGAGGTGAGGTCACTTCCTTCCTGAACTGAATGAGGGCACTGTCTTGGCAGCCACTTTGTCCTAACTGTTGCTTCCAAGAGTCCCAAGAGATTGAGGCTGCCCCTACTTCCTGTGACATTTTCACAAGTTAGAATGGTATATCAACCAAAGGCACCCAGGAATAGATCTCCACACAGGCCTGGTTTGGTCCATGATCTCTACATTAAAAAAAATCTGATTCAGACACAACCTTTTATCCTGACCGGGTTGTTTGCCATGGAAGATGACTTTTGGTCTCTCAGGTCCTTTATTGCTTCCTACATCTTCTCCAGGGATCATTTCTGCATGGACCTTTGAGGTTCTCAGCAGGTGGAAGTTTTTCTGCATTTCTGTATTGTAATATTAACTCCTTCCCTGCTCTTCTGTAAAGTTAGATTGAGGGAACAGTGTCCGGTTATGGTTAAAAACATGCTCGATTTGGGTTAGAAATCATTTTGCTGGATGAATGATCGTATTGAGAACTTGCTATGTGTAGAAGAATATATAGGTGAAATATATGTATGAAAAAAGAAATCTGATTTGAAGCCCAGAAGGGCATTGGGCCGTTGATAGGGATACGTGGTGTTGAATTACGTTCTGCAGAGTTGTCTCAGATAAATCGATATACAATGGCATAGCACCTTGTACGTTGCATGAATTAATGTAGAAGGAACATCAAGTCAAAAAGGCATAGTCGGTAGTGAAAGGTTAATAAAATTTAAAAAATAGGTACTTGTCACTTCCTGTTTTTCTGTATGCTTAACAAAACACTTTTGAAATCTTGAGAAATGTTTGCTAATCTTGTTCTAGAATGTACTGTTCCCAACAGCCGAACTGCAGAATGTACTCCCTCACTCGGTGTCATGCAAACCGCCCACTCGCCCTTACCCATCACTAAACTTCCCTCTCTTCCCTCTCCAAGGAAAGTATATAAGCTCTGCTTAAGCTGTTCTCAGAGGTCTCTGCTCTATTTAATTTAGCTCTGAGCTCCAGCATGCTGGACCACAAATAAACCCTTTGCTGTTGCATGAGACAGTCTCTTGATAGTATCTTCCTCTGACACTCGCCTGACCTTTACATATTGAGGTTCCACCGAGTTCCAGCAGTGGCGGACGAGAGACCCCAACGGGCTCCTCTTGGAGCAAGTAAGGCGCCTTTTTCCGGTTTCAGGTTTCTTGTTAGGGCTTGGCAAAATTGCTGGCGATGAAGAGCCTGGGCTCTCTCCAACGGTGGCTGAGAGACGTGTCACAGAGACAAAGGGCACCTCTCTGGAGGACCCCGCAGAGAACTCGGGAAATCAAGGAACAATAGTCTTCTCGACTCAGTGATATTTTCTTTTAGATTCGTTGTTGCCATACCATTGGGTTTTGCCGGCTACTCATTCCTGGTCTCAGTGTTGGACGTTCATTGCCTGTCTTTATGGTCTTGTCTTATCTGTGTCGTGTGTCCTTGCTTTTACTGTTTGTGGAACTTTCATTATGGAACAGAGCACGTCAATGCCTCTGTCCCTGACCCTTGAGCACTGGACCAAAGTCCGCTTAAGGGCTCAGAATCTTTCTTTTTTTAGTAAAACGCTGGACCTGGCAGAATCTCTGTGCCTCAGAATGGCCCATCTTTGGAGTCGTATGGACCCTAGAAGGATCTTTCTACTTCCCACTAATTTAAAAAGTCAGAGGTATTGTCTTTCAGCCAGCGCCACATAGCCATCCGGATCAACAGCCATATATCTTAACTTGGCAGGACCTCTGCAAATCTCCTCCTCCATGGGTGAAGCCTTTCCTTGCCCCTACCTCTGCTCCTACTCCTTCCCCCATGATCTCTCAAACCCTCTCAACCTCCTCCTCCTCCACCCTCTGTTCTCCCTGAGTCACAGATTTGACTCTACTGGACTCTTCTCCCCCTCCTTATCCCCTGCCCTCGTCCCCTAACACACAACACACTCTAAGTGATTCCGCTGCTGCTGACTAAGCCTCTCTACCATTGGAGGAAGCTAAGCCGGTAATAGGATCTGACAATGGACCGATGTTCATGGCCCAGGTAAGTCAGGGGTTAGCCAGGAACCTGGGGATTAATTGGAAGTTAAATTGTGCTTATAGACCACAGACTTCAAGACAAGTAGAAAGAATGAATAGAACCATTAAAGAGACCTTAACGAAATTAAGCTTAGAGACCAGCATAGGATTGGACTATGCTCCTGCCTTATGCAATGTTTCATGCAAGAAAAAATCCCTTTGTTTCTTTGAGTAACCTTACCACGTGTGAAATTCTTTATGGTGGCCCTCCTCCAGTAGGGGACCTAAGCCCAACTGTAAGACCTAAAGATCCTTTCCACACCCCCTTGCTTGACAGACTTAAAGATCTTGAAAGAACTCAGTAATACCTGTGAAAACAGCTGGCCACTGCCTACCCAACTGGGAACCAGGGGATTCCACATCCATATCAAGTAAGAGATTTCATCTATGTAAGATGATATCAGGTGTCATCCCTGGTACCCCGCTGAAAAGGACCATACCAGGTGCTATTATAACACCTACAGTGGTAAACGTAAACAGAATCACTTCCAGGATCCATGCCTCTCATCTCAAGGCTGCTCCCTGTACAGAATCTTTCTGGAAACTGAAAAAGACTGCTAACAGTTTCAAATTGTGTATTCGCAATGTGAATAAGGTTATATACTCTCCCCTTGGCTACAAGTAGTCCTAACCCTCATCAGCCCATTAAGCAGTCATGGCTGATCACAAATCCTACTGGAAAAGAAGTATGGTCTATCTCGCATACAGCCCCCTTAGGGACCTGGTGGCCATCTCTCCACCCAGACATTTGTTAGCTGGCTATAGGTATTTCCTATTGTGATATCACTGATGAAGAGGATCCCACTAAAATAGCATTAAATCCCTTCTGTACCATAGATAATGGAAACAAACATTATGGATGTAGGGACACGCAAGCCAGATGCAGGTTGGCTAGTCTAGATTACTAAGTTTGCCTGGCAGACTATCAAAGCCACAAAGAGTAACGGCTGTGTGGGGGAAAAGCCGACTTTTTCTGTATGTCATGGGAATGTGTGCATACAGGGGCTGCCTGATGAAACCCCAATTCTTCATCAAATTCAGTACACAGCATTGGCCACATTACCAATTAGACAACCAAAAACTATGGCACCCAGAGGGGTCTCTAAATCCTCAAATTTTGCATGACCTTTTTGACTTCTGCAAGTGCTCAAAAGAGTGAAAGGAAATTCCCCTATGTGGAAGCCTTTTCCCTCCTTCACTCACATCCTGAACTAAGCTTCTCCAATAGATCATTATCCTCAGCCTTCTGCTCCAGACCCTCTGATGTCACTCCCATCTCAGCAACTTGATTTCTCCCCTCCAATAACTAGATCAGAAACCCAAAGCTCCACCAGTTCTCTGACCATAGCCCCCTTGCTGAGGTAGCAGGTACATAGGTACCACTCCACCGACTCATTCCTCTCATCTCCTGTCAGTGCCCTCACCGGGTCCCACCAGGTCCTCTTACCAGCTAACCCAATGCTCAAACGAGCTGAGGAGAGCCCTGAGACCCTTATCCAAGATGTAATATAATTGGCCTTTAAAGTTGCTTTGTCATCACTGAAAACAGGTTACTAAAATTTAAAGTCCCTCACAGGATTTTGGGATCCTCACTCCCGTCTTTCACTCTGCTCTACCTGATCTACTGCTCAAGTTTGCTGCTAGGAAATTCCAAATACCCTTTTGCATTATTCTTTTACATCTCTCTTTTCCCTCATTCTCAGATCCTCGGAGGTGCTCTCAGCCCCAACTTCCCCGTCTTTCCCCCTCTGTACCAGGTCCACAGAAAAGTCTTAAATGACCTTCTTCAGAAGTCTTCACCATGGCTGAGTTTTGAACTTTCAGCCAAAGAGTCCCAATAAAGACTTTAATGTAGATAAACATTCTCTTTTGTATTGCCCTGTTCTACTTGGCCACTGGCTAAAAATCTCAGTACTTCTAAGCTAGACAACCTCTAACTAGTTTTTCACAAAATATGTGAACAAGTCCTCTGGCCTTCAGCTGGGGCTTCACAGAGATGGCTACATTTCTAAGATAAAGAAATTACCAACCGGGCTCCATGGTAACAGCGGGCAGGGGGAAAATAAGAAAGGGAAGAAAAAGCTCTCCTCCTCCCCGGTGTCCTTGAAAAGTTAACTTGCCCAGAACAGAAGGAAAAACAGAAACAAATACTGCTTTTTTAAACTTCTGAAGACTGTGAACTTCTGAGCCCCATGCCTTATATGTTGGGTACAAATTTCTGAAACTACCTAAACTTGAGTTTCAGGGGATTAATTGATTACAATAGAAGCAATGCCCTCTGAATCCGGTTTCAACCAAATAGGACTGTTTCCCTCTCTTGAGTGCTATCTTAGGAGCCTTGCTTTGTCAGTGCCTACAACAGCATAATTCTATATACTTAAACATCGTTTATGTTTTCATGAAATGATCAAGATATGTGATAAATTGTGTAATGGTGCAGATGTTTCCCAGAGTGCTCTATCATGACGCAGGTTCATTTGAGGATCAAATAGGGGGGGCATACAACCGGTTCCACTGGGAACATATATCCCTCACTTTAGCCATCCTATTAGGAATAGGAGTTGCTGCACGGGTGGGCAGAGGAACCAGTGGCATTGTCCATGGGACACAAAAGATGACCCAATTAGAAGCAGCAATAGAGCAAAAGTAAGATATTAGAAACCTCCTTCAGGGCTTTGCATGAAACTTTAACCTCTCTCTCTGAAGTTGTTTTACAGAACAGTTGAGGGTTGGACCTCCTCTTCATTAGAGAAGGGGGCCTTTGTGCCGCATTGAGGGAAGAATGTTGTTTTTATGCTGACTATACTGGAGTTGTAATAAAATCTATGAGTAAATTTAAAAGACACCTTGAAGAGCATCAACAAGTGAGAGAGGCCCAAAAAGGGTGGCTTGAGTCTTGGTTCACACAGTCCCCCTGGTTAACTACGTTTTTATCAACCCTGGCCGGTCCAATAATAATCCTCATATTATTGCTAACTATAAAACCCTGTTTGCTCAACCGTGTAATGTCTTTTCGCCAGGCTCAAATTGGACGAGTTAAACTTATGGTAATACCCCACTAGCAGACATTGAATGTGACACCCTCCAATGATCATTTTTATGATTAAAATTAGCCAGAAGAAGAAGTGGGGAATGAAATATTAATAAAATAGGTACTTGTCACATCTTGTTTTTCTGTATGCTTAACAGAACAGTGTTGAAATCTTGAGAAATGTTTGCAAATCTTGTTCCCAGAATGTTCTATCCCCAGCTGCCAAATTGCAGAATGTACTCCCTCTCCCAGTTGCATGCAAACCGCCCACTCGCCCTGACCCATCAATACAATTCCCTCCCTTCCCTCTCCAGGGAAAGTATATAAGCTCTACTTCAGCTATTCTCAGGGCTATCTGCTCTATTCAGGTGAGCTCTGAACCCCAGCCTGCTGGACACCCAATAAACCGTTTGATGTTGCATGAGATAGTCTGTTGGTAGTCTCCTCCTCTGAAGCTCGCACCACATTTACTTGGATGATTAAATGTAGAAGAGAACATCCAGTCAAAAAGGGATAGTCTGTAGCATTACGAAGATAGTCAATAAGTTTAGGAAGAAGGGTGAGTATAAGATTTGGAACAAAAGTTTCTTAGCAATAGGATTTCGATTAGAGAGTGAATGTAAATGTCAGCACAGGGGAAGAGTCAGTCACAATGATGAACTGGGGAAAATATGTAGGAAAGCATATATCAATATAGACATTACAAAATCAGGCAGAGTATAAAGTGAGTGATAGGATTAGACATTTTGAACAGGGTTGAGTTTAAATATATAATCTTAGGAAGAAACAAATATGTAGTCACAAATAGGATTGACATTTGAGAGCACTGGGCAAATTTCAGGTGGATGAATATTTCTGAGAATAATCTTGTGAATAGTTGATTATAAATCCACATACATGAACATGAATGAATTTAGGGAGTGAATATAAGACACATATATTTCATATTTTGAAAAATCTGGAGAGTGTGTATATATATATATATATATATATATATATATATATATATATATATATATATATATATATATACATATATATACATATACATAAAACACACACACAGACAAAAAAGTAGCAATATATATGTCAATCAAAATTCCTTATAAAATATATACCATCCACAGATCTAAAAATATTCATTTTACTGAACATGAATTTATGTATAATGCTGTTCAACTAGCAAGCTCACCCATAGGTTGAATATTCAGTTCCAACAGGGTTTAGTAGGAGTGATCTCTTCTAACAATTTGTATCTGCCAAGTCAGCCACCTCACAAGAATGTACGTGTGGTACCAGATAGGAATCTATATGTGCATATAAGAATACAGAGAAAGGGAGACAGGAATTCACATATTTGTTAACCTTAAAAATACTAGGACAACTATTTCAACAAACAATTGACTAGATTTATAACTCCAACTCTGTATCATGCAAAAGGCAAGTCCATCTATACACCATGCCTACTCTGAACTGCTTGTATTTCTATTCTTTATGGGTTATTTTTCTCCATCATATTAGGATTAGTAGTCAGAGTCTGGTAGGGTATGGGTTAGAGTCAGGTATTCAGTATTTTGAATTGAAAATAGGACACTGAATCCAATGTGTATGCAAATATATGCTACGGAAAAATCTTCCCACTCTCCTCCAGAACAATGCCTTGACATTACCTTCGCCCCAAGTAAGACACAATTAGAGGAGAAGAGTTAGAAAATCTGTGAATACATATCTAGAATGGAAAATGCTCCAGATTTCACATCTTTGGAGGTGGTAGAGGAGTTTCCAAAAGTAAGAGACAGGGTAAACACTCCACAAACATGGAGCTCTGCTGGCCAAAAGACTTTTTGAGAATCTGCCTCTGAGGTTGGGCACTTGAAATATATGTTGTTGTCAGGAGCTTTAGCTTTATTTGTAGTGAAACCATCAAAGCTGGATCTGCATCTATGTGACCTGGAGGAAATGGTTACTTATTTTCAAATAAAAATGAGGCAGCAGTGATGAATTCTCTTTTTGTAGGTAAACTTTGGCCACTGATGGCTAAGGGTCTTCCCGTGTGGACTGTGAAACCAATGGTCATCCTCAAATTTTCGTGGTGTTTCTTGCTGCTGCACTGGGAGTTTGGTATTTGCTTCATGAAATACAACGAGTTCAAATGGGACACAGTGCTGAAGGGAGTTCTGTCAGGTGTGGTTGGCAGGGTCTCCAGGAGAATGCACCAACCTGGGTTCTATCTCAAGTAGCTTGCCCCCTTGACAATTACAACATGATACTGAACATTGCTCTGAAACCACTCCATATAAAAATATGCCTTTACATATACGGGTGTGATGGTTGCACCATGTCAGTCACAGCCATTTGGAAGCCAATGGAAGATCCACATGGCCCCACCACAGATGTTTTATCACACATTTGCATAACACAGCTCTAGGCCCACTACTTACCAGGCCCCAACTTACTGGCATCTCTGTTCTACACCATTTTCATGAAACCCAGTCAATCAAGGCCCTGTCTGTTATACTCATGATCATCAACAGGACATCAAAGGTCCTCCAGTGCCAGCTGGTCATCGGAATTTCTAAAATTTCATGGTAATTATCTAGCATTTTTTCACAGATGCATTTGGAGGCAATGTTGGTTTCAATTCATTCAGGAACCATTAAATGGTGAGAAAGCTAATTTCAGGGAAATCTCTGGAGCACTCTCACAGGCAAGTCTACCCAAAGAGTGGCCAAAAAGTCACATGAAGCCAGGCCCATTGAGGTCTACAAAGCGAGGTCCAAGTGTGTTTTGAATCTCAATTATGCCTGCCAAGTCTTTCAGAATAAAATCATGTAATATCCTGGCTGTGATTCCCAGTGTTCTGTGGAAAGCCACTCTGGGCCTTGATCCCAGGTTCCCAATGGCAACTCTCATTCCTGGCCTCCTAAAATCCCCACACAATTCATGTCAATACTTCTCTGAGGTCAGTTCCAGAACTCAGTCTCTAAGGGGAATCACAGCAGAATTCATGCCCAGGTGGACCCAGTCATCTCTTCCAACTGCCACACAAATGACCACAATTATAACCAAAACACTCCTACATGGCCCTCATCTTCTACCATAAAGATACTCATCATAACATCTGGATGGAGGTTTTCATGAGAGGCACATCCCAAGACAGTGTCCAAAATAAGCTCCCTTGCCCCTCATTTGCCGAATGACAGGGTGGCTTGGACACCCTTCCTGTGAACCAGGAGTGATCAAATAGGCCTGCCCTTAATACTGCTTCGCTTCTCCAATTTGAGCCTCTCTGACTGTGGGGTCTAGATTCTTTTTGTGAATTGGAGTCATGAGAAAAGCCAAGCACCTCTGCAAAGATTTGAAGAACTCATTTCACCCAAAGGATCCCTATTCTGACATGATGGATTTCAGAAACCTAACAAAGGAAGGCAATATACTTCATGCACATTGATTGAACGTTTTTCCATTTTGGTTTAGATGCACATATGGGATCTTTCTTTACATCCATCAGGTGCTGAGAATCTAAGTCACAGCCTAAAACAGGGCAAAGGGCCTGAATCAGACACATCGTTTTCCAATGAAATTAAGCAAAGAGCCAGAGGTGATGCACATTCATTTCCATTTGAAAACTGTTTTCTTCAGGCTTAACAAAGAGGTTGCATGAGACATAGACCTTTCTGATATTCAGGGCAACAGAACAATAGGTAAGCAAAAGGCCCAAAGCAGGGTATCTCCACTGAGACTTTCCTGGTCACACTGATATCTGAGTTTTCTGAGATGTGGGCCATTCCATTCAGGTATCCAGTACATGGCCATGTCAAAGACCTTGGATTTGGTACGTGTCTTGGACACATAACCATGAGCCTATTCTAGAGAGTGGCCAGAATTCAGGAAGAAAACAGGGACTTAGGAAGGTATTAGGTGTTGCCCGTGCATAAGGCAAGCCACACTCCATTCATAAATTGGGCAGGATGAATGCTGGGAAGCTTTATACTAGACATGACACATCCATTGCTGCATTCACTTTTCTCATGTCTACTACCACAGGCACAGTGGGATACACAGACATGGAAACACTCACCTCGTCAAACGACTTACCAGAAACAGTTCACTCCAAAACAAACAAACCGCCATTCCTACCTATTTTCAGAACATGAGACAAACCACAAACCCACACCCACTCCCAAAAAGGCACCTCCTTCCCCAAGTAGCTGTGTGACTAACCAGAGTGTCCTCTGACTGGTGGCCATACTCTGTTCTTCTGAAATGGCCTGTCCTCTCTCAGATCTGTTTTCCTTGGCAAACTCTGTAAAGTTGTAAGGAAAAAATGGAGAGCTACTACCTGCTTTCTCAGGAAAGTTCCCTCTTCAGAGCTCTCCAGGCATTTGGTAATCCTCACTTCAGTAGGAACCAAGAATGACTGACTTTATCCTTGCTAAATCCAAACAAGTGAGCCCACTGGGACTGGGACTGAAACTGCCTCTGGGTGCCTGGCTCCTTGGATACAAAGTTCAGAGAGTTCCATCACCAAGGAAATGAGGTATGTCACATTCTTTGGAACTGAATGAGGTCACTGCCTTGGCAAAGGTATATCTTATGATGTGCAAAAACTGAAGAAATAATAATGTACCAGTGTCGAATACAAATGAATGACAAATTACATATCATGTCCCATAGGATTCTACTTGCATTGATGTTAGACTGCGTCAGTTACTGTAGAATAATTAGGATTTGTATGCACCATTCACTGAAGTTAGTTTTCAGTACTAGGAAACAAATATGTATTTCAGGTGGATGAATATTTCTGATTATAATCTTGTGAAAAGTGGATTATAAATCCACATACAGGAACATGAATGAATTTAGAGAGTGTATATTAGACACATATATTTCATATTTTGAAAAATTTGGATAGTATATCTATATCTATATCTATATCTATACACACACACACACACACACACACACACACACAACACTCACAGACATTAAAAAGTACCAATATAAATGCCAATCGAAATTCATCAGTAAATATATATCATCCACAAATGCAAAAATATTTATTTTACTGACATGAGTTAATGTATAATGTTGTTCTACTAGGACGCTCACCTATAGGTTGAATTTTAATTTCCAACAGCATTAAGGAGGAGTGAACACTTCTCACAATTTGTATCTGCCAAGACAGCCACCTCACAAAAATGTACGTGTGATACCTGGTAGGATCTATATATGCATATAAATATACATGTGTGAATAGGCTACAGAAAAGGGAAACAAGAATTCACATATTTGTTAAGTTTAAAAACACATGGAGAATATTTCAATTAAAATTTGACTAGATTTATAACTCCTACCTTATATAATGCATATGTCAAGTCCAACTATACAACATGTCTCCTCTGAAGTGCTTGTATTTCCATTGTGTTGGGTCAATTTTCTCCATTATATTAGGATGAATAGTCTGAGACTACTAGGTATGGGTTAGTGTCAGGGATAGAGTATTTCGAATGGAAAATTGGAAAATGAATCCAATGTGTATGTAAATATATGCTGCACAAATATCCTCCCGCTCTCATCCAGAACAAAGCCTTGACATTACCTTCACCCCAAGTAAGACACAATTAGAGGAGAAGAGTTACAAAATCAGTGAATACATATCTGGAATGGAAAATGCTCAGGAGTTCACAACCTTGGAGGTGGTAGAGGAGTTTCCAAAACTAAGGGACAGGGTAAACACTCCACAAACATGGAGCTCTGCTGGCCTAAAAACTTTTTGAGAAACTGCCTCTGAGCTTCCACACTTGAAATATATGTTGTTTTCAGGAGATTTGGATTCCTCTGTAGTGAGACCATCAAAGCTGGGTCTGCATCTATGTGACCTGGAGGACATGGTTTCTTATTTTCCAATGAACAAGATGAAGCAGTGCTGAATCCTCTCTTTGTAGGTAAACTGAGGCCACTGGGGACTAAGTGTCTCCCCGTGTGGACTGTGATGCCATTTGGTCCTCCTCCAATTTGTGGTGTTTTTGCTGCTGCACTGTGAGTTTGGTATTTGTTTCATGAAATACTAGGAGCTAAACTGGGACACAGTGCTGGAGGAGGTTCTGTCACGTGTGGTGGGTCAGGGTCTGCAAGAGAATGCACCAACTAGGCTCCTATCTCTCACAGCTTGCCCAATTGCCCCCTTGTCCATATCAACCTGATTCTTAATTTTCCTCTGAAAACTCTCCATATAACAAGATGCCTTTACATATAAGGGTCTGCTAGCTGCACCTTGTAAGTTACAAGCCATTTGGAATTCAATGGTAGATCCACATGGCCCTACCACGGATGTTTTATCAAACACCTCCCCACCACTGCTCTAGACCCACTACTCAGCAGGCTCCAACTTACTGGCATCTCTGTTCTACACCATTTTCATGAAACTCAGTAAATCAAGGCACTGTCTGGTATACTCATGATGAGCAACAGGACATCCAATATTTCTCCAGTGCCACCTGGTCATAGGAATTTCAAAAATTTCATGGTATTTATCTAGCCATTTTTCAACCATGAAGTTGGAGGCACTGTGGGTTTCAGTTCATTCAGCAAACATTAAATGGTGAGGAAGCTCATTTCAATGAAATCTCTGGAGAACTCTCACAGGCACGGCTTCCCAAAGAGTGGACAAAAGGTCACATTAGGCCAGGCCCATTGAGGTCTACAATGTGAGGTCCATGTGTGTTTTGACTCTCAACTATGGCTGCCATTTCTTTAAGAATAAAATCATGTGATATCCTTGCTGAGATTCCCAGGCCTCTGTGGAAATCCACCCGGGGCCTAGGTCTCAGTTTCGAAGAGTGACTTTCATGCGTAGCCTCTTAAAATCCCAACAAAATTCATGGCAATGCTTCTCTGAGTTCAGTTCCAAAACCCAGTCTCTAAGGGGAATCACACCAGAGTTCAAGCCCACGTGGACCCAGTCATTTTTTCCAATGCAACACAAATGACCAAAATTAAAACCAAAACACTCCCACATGGCCTTCATCTTATTCCATATAGTCAATCATCTTAACCTCTGGCTGGAGGTTTCCATGAGGGGCGCAGCCCAAGACACTGTCCAAAATCAGCTCGTTTACCCCTCATTTGCCTAAAGTCAGGGTAGCCTGGACACCGTTTCTGTGAACCAGGAGTGAACAAATAAGCCTGCCGTTAATACTTCTTTGTTTCTCCAATTTGAGGCCTACTGATTTTAGGTATCGATTCTTTAGGTGATTTAGATTCATGCAAAACACAAGCACCTCTGCAGGGCTTTGAAGAACTCATTTGACCCAAAGAATCCCTATTGTCATTTGATGGAGTGCAGGAACCTAACAGAGGAAGGCAAGAGACTTCATCCACAATGAATGATATTTTTTGCCATTTTGGTTTTGGAAGCTCACATGGGATCATTCTTAAGATCCATCAGGTGCTGAGAATCTAAGTCACAGCCACACACAGGTCCAAGAGGCTGATAAAGAGCCACAGGTGAGGCCCATTCATTTCCATTTGTAAACTGTTTTCTTCAGGCTTCACAAAAAGGTGGCCTGAGGCAAAGACCTTCCTGACATTCAGTGCAACACAACAATAAGTAAGCAAAAGGCCCAAAGCAGGGTTTCTGCACTGAGACTTTCCTGGTCACACTGATATCTGAGTTTTCTTTGATGCTCGCCATTCTCTTCAGCTATCCAGTACATGGCCATGTCACAGAGCTTGGAGGTGGTACATATTTTGGACACAAATCCATGAGCCTATTCTGGAGAGTGGCCAGAATTCAGGAAGAAAACAACAACTTAGAAAGATAGCAGGTGTTGCACATCGATAAGACAAGCTGCAGTCCATTCATATATTGGGCATGGGAAGATTTATACTAGACAGGACACATCCATTAATGCATTCTCTTTTCTAAAGTCTACAACAACGGACACAGTGGGATACACAGAAACAGAAACACTCGCCGTTTCAAATGACTTACTAGAAACTGTCCACTCCAAACCAAACAAACCGCCTTTTCTATCTATTCTCAGAACATGAGACAAAACAACAAACCCACACCCACTCCCACAAAGGCACCTCCTTCCCCCAAGTAGGTCTGTGACTATCCGGAGTGTCCTCTGACTGGTGGGCCATACTATGTTCCCCCGAAATGGCCTGTCTTCTCTCAGATCTTGTTTCCTTGACCAACTCTGTGAAGATGTCAGGAAAAAGTGGTTAGCCACTACCTGTTTTCTCAGGAAAGGTCCATCTTCAGAGCTCTCCTGGCATTTGGCCATCCTCTCATCATTAGGTACCAAGAAAACTGACTCTGTCCTTGGTAAATCCAAACAAGTGAGCCCACTGGGACTGGGACTGGGACTGCCTCTGGGTGCCTGGCTTCTTGGATACCAAGTTCAGAGAGTTCTATCACCAAGGAAATGAGGTATGTCACATTCTTTGGAACTGAATGAGGTCACTGCCTTGGCAACCACTTTGTCCTAACAGTTGCTTCAAAGGGTAACATAAAATGGAGGTTGCCCCCGCTTCCTGTGACACTTTCATAAGGTAGAATGTATATCACCATTGGCACCCGAAACAGCTCTCCACTCATCCCTGGTTCGGTCCATCTTCTGTACAATAAGAAGAGAGAGAGGCAGATTCAGACACATCCCTTCATCCTGACCAGGTTGTTTGCCATGGAAGATGACTTTTGCTCTCTCAGGTGCTTCATACCTGCCTACAACTTCTCCAGGTACCATTTGTGCATGGACATTTGAGGTTCTCATCAGGTGGAAGGTCCCCAACTTTCCTGTATTGTAAGAACCACTCTGTCTCTGCTCTTCTGTAAAATGATTGAGGGAACAGTGTATACTTGGGGTTAAAAACAGGTTTGATTTGGATTACGAGTGATTCTGTGTGATGAATAATGGTATTGGGAACCTGCAATATTTACAAGAATATAGAGGTGAAATATAAGTAGGAAAATAGAAATCTAGGTATGATTTGAAGCCCAGAAGGGTTTTGCCCTTGATTGGGATACTTAGCTTTGAATGATGTTCTGCAAAGATGCCTCAGATAATTCGATATACAATGGCATAGGACCTTGTACATTGGATGATTGAATTTAGAAGAGAACATCCAGTCAAAAAGGGATATTCAGTAGGATTAGGAAGATAGTCGGTAGGTTTAGGAAGAAGAGTGAGTATAGGATTTGGACCAAAAGTTCTTTAGCAATAGACTTTCGGTTGTTGAGTGAATGTAAATGTCAGCACATATGAAGAGTCAGTCACTATGTTGAACTGGGGAAAATATGTAGAAAAGCAGATATCAATAGAAACATTACGAAATCAGGCAAAGTATAAAGTGAGTGATAGAATTAGACATTTTCAACAGGGTTGAGTTTGAATATATAAATTAGGAAAAAAACAAATATGTAGTCACCAATAGGATTGACAATTGACAGCATTAGGCAACCTGGACATGGATGTTTTTAGAAATCCATGTTCACTTTCCATTTAGGCTTTGGTACAATCATAAGTGTGACCTTTCCATTTTTTGTCCAGAATATTACTGTGATAATGAGGTGACATGAGTATTTCTTTCACCATTTCTGGGAGCAATATATTGAAGATGTAAAATGAGAATCGGGGGTACAAAGAGGTGTACCCTGTTTCTAGGAACATAGAGAAAAAGCATGAACAGACCATACTGTGAATAAATAATATAACTTTTTTGAACTTTAAATAATGAATTGAACTGATATCTGAAAAATTAAAGGAAATCGTATATTGATATACAATCATTCATTCCAACCAGCTATATATGTAATGGAAATATTAGTGTTTTGGTTTATCATGAAGAGTGTGTGACGTTTGCTTCAAAATGATTATGGAAATTCAAAATAATGTGTTTGGAAAGAAGTCTCATGAAAGGACCAGTCAAGAAACCCTGACAATACATGTGTTCGGAAGCAAGAAGTTGTGAAAGTTGAAACAAATGCTTATTAATTTGTGAACTTGTGGATGAAATGTATATCCTGTGATGTGCAAAAACTGAAGAAACAATAATGTACCAGTGTCGAATACAAATGAATGACAAATTACATATCATGTCCCATAGGAGTCTACTTGCATTGATGTTAGACTGGGTCAGTTACTGTAGAATAATTAGGATTTGTATGCACCATTCACTGAAGTTAGTTCAGTACTAGGAAACAAATATGTATTTCAGGTGGATGAATATTTCTGATTATAATCTTGTGAAAAGTGGATTATAAATCCACATACATGAACATGAATGAATTTAGAGAGTGTATATTAGACACATATATTTCATATTTTGAAAAATTTGGAGAGTATATCTATATCTATATCTATACCTATACACACACACACACACACACACACACACACACACACACACAACTCACAGACATTAAAAATTACCAATATAAATGCCAATCGAAATTCATCAGTAAATATGTATCATCCACAAATGCAAAAATATTTATTTTACCGAACATGAGTTAATGTATAATGTTGTTATACTAGGACGCTCTCCTATAAGTTGAATTTTCATTTCCAACAGCATTTAGGAGGAGTGAACTCTTCTCACAATTTGTATCTGCCAAGACAGCCACCTCACAAAAATGTACGTGTGATACCTGGTAGGATTCTATATATGCATATAAATATACATTTGTGAATAGACTACAGAAAAAGGAAACAAGAATTCACATATTTGTTAAGTTTAAAACACATGGAGAATATTTCAAATAAATTTGACTAGATTTATAACTCCTACCTTATATAATGCAAATGTCAAGTCCAACTATACAACATGTCTCCTCTGAAGTACTTGTATTTCTACTGTGTTGGGTTAATTTTCTCCATTATATTAGGATGAATAGTCTGAGTCTACTAGGTATGGGTTAGTCAGGGATTCAGTATTTCGAATGGAAAATTGGAAAATGAATCCAATGTGTATGTAAATATATGCTGCACAAATATCCTCCCGCTCTCATTTGAACAATGCCTTGACATTACCTTCACCCCAAGTAAGACACAATTAGAGGAGAAGAGTTACAAAATCAGTGAATACATATCTGGAATGGAAAATGCTCAGGAGTTCACAACCTTGGAGGTGGTAGAGGAGTTTCCAAAACTAAGGGACAGGGTAAACACTCCACAAACATGGAGCTCTGCTGGCCTAAAAACTTTTTGAGAAACTGCCTCTGAGCTTCCACACTTGAAATATATGTAGTTTTCAGGAGATTTGGCTTCCTCTGTAGTGAGACCATCAAAGCTGGGTCTGCATCTATGTGACCTGGAGGACATGGTTTCTTATTTTCCAATGAACAAGATGAAGCAGTGCTGAATCCTCTCTTTGTAGGTAAACTGAGGCCACTGGGGACTAAGTGTCTCCCCGTGTGGACTGTGAAGCCATTTGGTCCTCTTCCACTTTTTGTGGTGTTTTTGCTGCTGCACTGTGAGTTTGGTATTTGTTTCACGAAATACTAGGAGCTAAACTGGGACACAGTGCTGGAGGGAGTTCTGTCACGTGTGGTGGGTCAGGGTCTGCAAGAGAATGCACCAACTAGGCTCCTATCTCTCACAGCTTGCCCCATTGCCCCCTTGTCCATATCAACCTGATTCTAAATTTACCTCTGAAAACTCTCCATATAACAAGATGCCTTTACATATAAGGGTCTGTTGGCTGCACCATGTCAGTTACAAGCCATTTGGAATCCAATGGTAGATCCACATGGCCCTACCACGGATGTTTTATCAAACACCTAACCACCACTGCTCTAGACCCACTACTCAGCAGGCTCCAAATTTCTGGCATCTCTGTTCTACACCATTTTCATGAAACTCAGTAAATCAAGGCACTGTCTGGTATACTCATGATCAGCAACAGGACATCCAATGTTTCTCCAGTGCCACCTGGTCATAGGAATTTCAAAAATTTCATGGTATTTATCTAGCCATTTTTCAACCATGAAGTTGGAGGCACTGTGGGTTTCAGTTCATTCAGCAAACATTAAATGGTGAGGAAGCTCATTTCAATGAAATCTCTGGAGAACTCTCACAGGCACGGCTTCCCAAAGAGTGGACAAAAGGTCACATTAGGCCAGGCCCATTGAGGTCTACAATGTGAGGTCCATGTGTGTTTTGACTCTCAACTATGGCTGCCATTTCTTTAAGAATAAAATCATGTGATATCCTTGCTGAGATTCCCAGGCCTCTGTGGAAATCCACCCGGGGCCTAGGTCTCAGTTTCCAAGAGCGACTTTCATGCGTGGCCTCTTAAAATCCCAACAAAATTCATGGCAATGCTTCTCTGAGTTCAGTTCCAAAACCCAGTCTCTAAGGGGAATCACACCAGAGTTCAAGCTCACGTGGACCCAGTCATTTTTTCCAATGCAACACAAATGACCAAAATTAAAACCAAAACACTCCCACATGGCCTTCATCTTATTCCATATAGTCAATCATCTTAACCTCTGGCTGGAGGTTTCCATGAGGGGCGCAGCCCAAGACAGTGTCCAAAATCAGCTCGTTTGCCCCTCATTTGTCTAAAGTCAGGGTAGCCTGGACACCGTTTCTGTGAACCAGGAGTGAACAAATAAGCCTGCCGTTAATACTTCTTTGTTTCTCCAATTTGAGGCCTACTGATTTTAGGTATCCATTCTTTAGGTGATTTAGAGTCATGCGAAAACACAAGCACCTCTGCAGGGCTTTGAAGAACTCATTTGACCCAAAGAATCCCTATTGTCATTTGATGGAGTGCAGGAACCTATCAGAGGAAGGCAAGAGACTTCATCCACAATGAATGATATTTTTTGCCATTTTGGTTTTGGAAGCTCACGTGGGATCATTCTTAAGATCCATCAGGTGCTGAGAAGCTAAGTCACAGCCACACACAGGTCCAAGAGGCTGATAAAGAGCCACAGGTGAGGCCCATTCATTTCCATTTGAAAACTGTTTTCTTCAGGCTTCACAAAGGGATGGCCTGAGGCAAAGACCTTCCTGACATTCACTGCAACACAACAATAAGTAAGCAAAAGGCCCAAAGCAGGGTTTCTGCACTGAGACTTTCCTGGTCACACTGATATCTGAGTTTTCTTTGATGCTCGCCATTCTCTTCAGCTATCCAGTACATGGCCATGTCACAGAGCTTGGAGGTGGTACATATTTTGGACACAAATCCATGAGCCTATTCTGGAGAGTGGCCAGAATTCAGGAAGAAAACAACAACTTAGAAAGATAGCAGGTGTTGCACATCGATAAGACAAGCTGCAGTCCATTCATATATTGGGCATGGGAAGATTTATACTAGACAGGACACATCCATTAATGCATTCTCTTTTCTAAAGTCTACAACAACGGACACAGTGGGATACACAGAAAGAGAAACACTCGCCATGTCAAATGACTTACTAGAAACTGTCCCCTCCAAACTAAACAAACCGCCTTTTCTATCTATTCTCAGAACATGAGACAAAACAACAAACCCACACCCACTCACACAAAGGCACCTCCTTCCCCCAAGTACGTCTGTGAGTATCCGGAGTGTCCTCTGACTGGTGGGCCATACTATGTTCCCCCGAAATGGCCTGTCTTCTCTCAGATCTTGATTCCTTGACCAACTCTGTGAAGATGTCAGGAAAAAGTGGTTAGCCACTACCTGTTTTCTCAGGAAAGGTCCATCTTCAGAGCTCTCCTGGCATTTGGCCATCCTCACATCATTAGGTACCAAGAAAACTGACTCTGTCCTTGGTAAATCCAAACAAGTGAGCCCACTGGGACTGGGACTGGGACTGCCTCTGGGTGTCTGGCTTCTTGGATACCAAGTTCAGAGAGTTCCATCACCAAGGAAATGAGGTATTTCACATTCTTTGGAACTGAATGAGGTCACTGCCTTGGCAACCACTTTGTCCTAACAGTTGCTTCCAAGGGTAACATAAGATGGAGGTTGCCAGAACTTCCTGTAACACTTTCATAAGGTAGAATGTATATCACCATTGGCACCCGGGAACAGCTCTCCACTCAGGCTTGGTTTGGTCCATCTTCTGTACAATAAGAAGAGAGAGAGGCAGATTCAGACACATCCCTTCATCCTGACCAGGTTTTTTGCCATGGAAGATGACTTTTGCTCTCTCAGGTGCTTCAACCTGCCTACAACTTCTCAAGGTACGATTTGTACATGGACATTTGAGGTTCTCATCAGGTTGAAGGTCCCCAACTTTCCTGTATTGTAAGAACCACTCTGTCCCTGCTCTTCTGTAAAATGATTGAGGGAACAGTGTATACTTGGGGTTAAAAACAGGTTTGATTTGGATTACGAGTGATTCTGTGTGATGAATAATGGTATTGGGAACCTGCAATATTTACAAGAATATAGAGGTGAAATATAAGTAGGAAAACAGAAATCTAGGTATGATTTGAAGCCCAGAAGGGTTTTGCCCTTGATTGGGATACTTAGCTTTGAATGATGTTCTGCAAAGATGCCTCAGATAATTCCATATACAATGGCATAGGACCTTGTACATTGGATCATTGCATTTAGAAGAGAACATCCAGTCAAAAAGGGATATTCAGTAGGATTAGGAAGATAGTCAGTAGGTTTAGGAAGAAGAGTGAGTATAGGATTTGGACCAAAAGTTCTTTAGCAATAGACTTTCGGTTGTTGAGTGAATGTAAATGTCAGCACATATGAAGAGTCAGTCACTATGTTGAACTGGGGAAAATATGTAGAAAAGCAGATATCAATAGAAACATTACGAAATCAGGCAAAGTATAAAGTGAGTATTAGAATTAGACATTTTCAACAGGGTTGAGTTTGAAAATATAAATTAGGAAAAAAACAAATATGTAGTCACCAATAGGATTGACAATTGACAGCATTAGGCAACCTGGACATGGATGTTTTTAGAAATCCATGTTCACTTTCCATTTAGGCTTTGGTACAATCATAAGTGTGACCTTTCCATTTTTTGTCCAGAATATTACTGTGATAATGAGGTGACATGAGTATTTCTTCCACCATTTCTGGGAGCAATATATTGAAGATGTAAAATGAGAATCGGGGGTACAAAGAGGTGTACCCTGTTTCTAGGAACATAGAGAAAAAGCATGAATAGACCATACTGTGAATAAATAATATAACTTTTTTGAACTTTAAATAATGTATTGAACTGATATCTGAAAAATTAAAGGAAATCGTATATTCATATACAATCATTCATTCCAACCAGGTATATATGTAATGGAAATATTTGTGTTTAGGTTTATCATAAAGAGTGTGTGAGTTTTGCTTCAAAATGATTATGGAAATTCAAAATAATGTGTTTGGAAAGAAGTCTCATGAAAAGACCAGTCAAGAATACCCTGACAATACATGTGTTCTGAATCAAGAAGTGGTTAAAGTTGAAACAAATGCTTATTAATTTGTGAACTTGTGGATGAAATGTATATCCTGTGATGTGCAAAAACTGAAGAAACAATAATGTACCAGTGTCGAATACAAATGAATGACAAATTACATATCATGTCCCATAGGAGTCTACTTGCATTGATGTTAGACTGGGTCAGTTACTGTAGAATAATTAGGATTTGTATGCACCATTCACTGAAGTTAGTTTTCAATATTAGGAAACAAATATGTATTTCAGGTGGATGAATATTTCTGATTATCATCTTGTGAAAAGTGGATTATAAATCCACATACATGAACATGAATGAATTTAGAGAGTGTATATTAGACACATATATTTCATATTTTGAAAAATTTGGAGAGTATATCTATATCTATATCTGTATATACACACACACACACACAACACTCACAGACATTAAAAAGTACCAATATAAATGCCAATCGAAATTCATCAGTAAATATGTATCATCCACAAATGCAAAAATATTTATTTTACTGAACATGAGCTAATGTATAATGTTGTTCTACTAGGACGCTCTCCTATAAGTTGAATTTTCATTTCCAACAGCATTTAGGAGGAGTGAACTCTTCTCACAATTTGTATCTGCCAAGACAGCCACCTCACAAAAATGTACGTGTGATACCTGGTAGGATTCTATATATGCATATAAATATACATGTGTGAATAGACTACAGAAAAAGGAAACAAGAATTCACATATTTGTTAAGTTTAAAACACATGGAGAATATTTCAAATAAATTTGACTAGATTTATAACTCCTACCTTATATAATGCAAATGTCAAGTCCAACTATACAACATGTCTCCTCTGAAGTACTTGTATTTCTAATGTGTTGGGTTAATTTTCTCCATTATATTAGGATGAATAGTCTGAGTCTACTAGGTATGGGTTAGTGTCAGGGATTCAGTATTTCGAATGGAAAATTGGAAAATGAATCCAATGTGTATGTAAATATATGCTGCACAAATATCCTCCCGCTCTCATCCAGAACAATGCCTTGACATTACCTTCACCCCAAGTAAGACACAATTAGAGGAGAAGAGTTACAAAATCAGTGAATACATATCTGGAATGGAAAATGCTCAGGAGTTCACAACCTTGGAGATGGTAGAGGAGTTTCCAAAACTAAGGGACAGGGTAAACACTCCACAAACATGGAGCTCTGCTGGCCTAAAAACATTTTGAGAAACTGCCTCTGAGCTTCCACACTTGAAACATATGTTGTTTTCAGGAGATTTGGCTTCCTCTGTATTGAGAACATCAAAGCTGGGTCTGCATCTATGTGACCTGGAGGACATGGTTTCTTATTTTCCAATGAACAAGATGAAGCAGTGCTGAATCCTCTCTTTGTAGGTAAACTGAGGCCACTGGGGACTAAGTGTCTCCCCGTGTGGACTGTGAAGCCATTTGGTCCTCTTCCACTTTTTGTGGTGTTTTTGCTGCTGCACTGTGAGTTTGGTATTTGTTTCACGAAATACTAGGAGCTAAACTGGGACACAGTGCTGGAGGGAGTTCTGTCACGTGTGGTGGGTCAGGGTCTGCAAGAGAATGCACCAACTAGGCTCCTATCTCTCACAGCTTGCCCCATTGCCCCCTTGTCCATATCAACCTGATTCTAAATTTTCCTCTGAAAACTCTCCATATAACAAGATGCCTTTACATATAAGGGTCTGTTGGCTGCACCATGTCAGTTACAAGCCATTTGGAATCCAATGGTAGATCCATATGGCCCTACCACGGATGTTTTATCAAACACCTCCCCACCACTGCTCTAGACCCACTACTCAGCAGGCTCCAAATTTCTGGCATCTCTGTTCTACACCATTTTCATGAAACTCAGTAAATCAAGGCACTGTCTGGTATACTCATGATCAGCAACAGGACATCCAATGTTTCTCCAGTGCCACCTGGTCATAGGAATTTCAAAAATTTCATGGTATTTATCTAGCCATTTTTCAACCATGAAGTTGGAGGCACTGTGGGTTTCAGTTCATTCAGCAAACATTAAAAGGTGAGGAAGCTCATTTCAATGAAATCTCTGGAGAACTCTCACAGGCACGGCTTTCCAAAGAGTGGACAAAAGGTCACATTAGGCCAGGCCCATTGAGGTCTACAATGTGAGGTCCATGTGTGTTTTGACTCTCAACTATGGCTGCCATTTCTTTAAGAATAAAATCATGTCATATCCTTGCTGAGATTCCCAGGCCTCTGTGGAAATCCACCCGGGGCCTAGGTCTCAGTTTCCAAGAGCGACTTTCATGCGTGGCCTCTTAAAATCCCAACAAAATTCATGGCAATCCTTCTCTGAGTTCAGTTCCAAAACCCAGTCTCTAAGGGGAATCACACCAGAGTTCAAGCCCACGTGGACCCAGTCATTTTTTCCAATGCCACACAAATGACCAAAATTAAAACCAAAACACTCCAACATGGCCCTCATCTTATTCCATATAGTCAATCATCTTAACCTCTGGCTGGAGGTTTCCATGAGGGGCGCAGCCCAAGACAGTGTCCAAAATCAGCTCGTTTGCCCCTCATTTGTCTAAAGTCAGGGTAGCCTGGACACCGTTTCTGTGAACCAGGAGTGAACAAATAAGCCTGCCGTTAATACTTCTGTGTTTCTCCAATTTGAGGCCTACTGATTTTAGGTATTGATTCTTTAGGTGATTTAGAGTCATGCGAAAACACAAGCACCTCTGCAGGGCTTTGAAGAACTCATTTGACCCAAAGAATCCCTATTGTCATTTGATGGAGTGCAGGAACCTAACAGAGAAAGGCAAGAGACTTCATCCACAATGAATGAAATTTTTTGCCATTTTGGTTTTGGAAGCTCACGTGGGATCATTCTTAAGATCCATCAGGTGCTGAGAATCTAAGTCACAGCCACACACAGGCCCAAGAGGCTGAAAAAGACACATCCCTTTCCAAAGCAATTAAGCAAAGAGCCACAGGTGAGGCCCATTCATTTCCATTTGAAAACTGTTTTCTTCAGGCTTCACAAAGGGGTGGCCTGAGGCAAAGACCTTCCTGACATTCAGTGAAACACAACAATAAGTAAGCAAAAGGCCCAAAGCAGGGTTTCTGCACTGAGACTTTCCTGGTCACACTGATATCTGAGTTTTCTTTGATGCTCGCCATTCTCTTCAGCTATCCAGTACATGGCCATGTCACAGAGCTTGGAGGTGGTACATATTTTGGACACAAATCCATGAGCCTATTCTGGAGAGTGGCCACAATTCAGGAAGAAAACAACAACTTAGAAAGATAGCAGGTGTTGCACATCGATAAGACAAGCTGCAGTCCATTCATATATTGGGCATGGGAAGATTTATACTAGACAGGACACATCCATTAATGCATTCTCTTTTCTAAAGTCTACAACAACGGACACAGTGGGATACACAGAAACAGAAACACTCGCCGTTTCAAATGACTTACTAGAAACTGTCCACTCCAAACCAAACAAACCGCCTTTTCTATCTATTCTCAGAACATGAGACAAAACAACAAACCCACACCCACTCCCACAAAGGCACCTCCTTCCCCCAAGTAGGTCTGTGACTATCCGGAGTGTCCTCTGACTGGTGGGCCATACTATGTTCCCCCGAAATGGCCTGTCTTCTCTCAGATCTTGTTTCCTTGACCAACTTTGTGAAGATGTCAGGAAAAAGTGGTTAGCCACTACCTGTTTTCTCAGGAACGGTCCATCTTCAGAGCTCTCCTGGCATTTGGCCATCCTCACATCATTAGGTACCAAGAAAACTGACTCTGTCCTTGGTAAATCCAAACAAGTGAGCCCACTGGGACTGGGACTGGGACTGCCTCTGGGTGCCTGGCTTCTTGGATACCAAGTTCAGAGAGTTCTATCACCAAGGAAATTAGGTATTTCACATTCTTTGGAACTGAATGAGGTCACGACCTTGGCAACCACTTTGTCCTAACAGTTGCTTCAATGGGTAACATAAAATGGAGGTTGCCCCCGCTTCCTGTGACACTTTCATAAGGTAGAATGTATATCACCATTGGCACCCGAAACAGCTCTACACTCATCCCTGGTTCGGTCCATCTTCTGTACAATAAGAAGAGAGAGAGGCAGATTCAGACACATCCCTTCATCCTGACCAGGTTGTTTGCCATGGAAGATGACTTTTGCTCTCTCAGGTGCTTCATACCGGCCAACAACTTCTCCAGGTACCATTTGTGCATGGACATTTGAGGTTCTCATCAGGTGGAAGGTCCCCAACTTTCCTGTATTGTAAGAACCACTCTGTCTCTGCTCTTCTGTAAAATGATTGAGGGAACAGTGTATACTTGGGGTTAAAAACAGGTTTGATTTGGATTACGAGTGATTCTGTGTGATGAATAATGGTATTGGGAACCTGCAATATTTACAAGAATATAGAGGTGAAATATAAGTAGGAAAACAGAAATCTAGGTATGATTTGAAGCCCAGAAGGGTTTTGCCCTTGATTGGGATACTTAGGTTTGAATGATGTTCTGCAAAGATGCCTCAGATAATTCGATATACAATGGCATAGGACCTTGTACATTGGATGATTGAATTTAGAAGAGAACATCCAGTCAAAAAGGGATATTCTGTAGGATTAGGAAGATAGTCGGTAGGTTTAGAAAGAAGAGTGAGTATAGGATTTGGACCAAAAGTTCTTTAGCAATAGACTTTCGGTTGTTGAGTGAATGTAAATGTCAGCACATATGAAGAGTCAGTCACTATGTTGAACTGGGGAAAATATGTAGAAAAGCAGATATCAATAGAAACATTACGAAATCAGGCAAAGTATAAAGTGATTGATAGAATTAGACATTTTCAACAGGGTTGAGTTTGAATATATAAATTAGGAAAAAAACAAATATGTAGTCACCAATAGGATTGACAATTGACAGCATTAGGCAACCTGGACATGGATGTTTTTAGAAATCCATGTTCACTTTCCATTTAGGCTTTGGTACAATCATAAGTGTGACCTTTCCATTTTTTGTCCAGAATATTACTGTGATAATGAGGTGACATGAGTATTTCTTTCACCATTTCTGGGAGCAATATATTGAAGATGTAAAATGAGAATCGGGGGTACAAAGAGGTGTACCCTGTTTCTAGGAACATAGAGAAAAAGCATGAATAGACCATACTGTGAATAAATAATATAACTTTTTTGAACTTTAAATAATGAATTGAACTGATATCTGAAAAATTAAAGGAAATCGTATATTGATATACAATCATTCATTCCAACCAGCTATATATGTAATGGAAATATTAGTGTTTTGGTTTATCATGCAGAGTGTGTGAGTTTTGCTTCAAAATGATTATGGAAATTCAAAATAATGTGTTTGGAAAGAAGTCTCATGAAAGGACCAGTCAAGAAACCCTGACAATACATGTGTTCGGAAGCAAGAAGTTGTGAAAGTTGAAACAAATGCTTATTAATTTGTGAACTTGTGGATGAAATGTATATCCTGTGATGTGCAAAAACTGAAGAAACAATAATGTACCAGTGTCGAATACAAATGAATGACAAATTACATATCATGTCCCATAGGAGTCTACTTGCATTGATGTTAGACTGGGTCAGTTACTGTAGAATAATTAGGATTTGTATGCACCATTCACTGAAGTTAGTTCAGTACTAGGAAACAAATATGTATTTCAGGTGGATGAATATTTCTGATTATAATCTTGTGAAAAGTGGATTATAAATCCACATACATGAACATGAATGAATTTAGAGAGTGTATATTAGACACATATATTTCATATTTTGAAAAATTTGGAGAGTATATCTATATCTATATCTATACCTATACACACACACACACACACACACACACACACACACAACTAACAGACATTAAAAATTACCAATATAAATGCCAATCGAAATTCATCAGTAAATATGTATCATCCACAAATGCAAAAATATTTATTTTACTGAACATGAGTTAATGTATAATGTTGTTCTACTAGGACGCTCTCCTATAAGTTGAATTTTCATTTCCAACAGCATTTAGGAGGAGTGAACTCTTCTCACAATTTGTATCTGCCAAGACAGCCACCTCACAAAAATGTACGTGTGATACCTGGTAGGATTCTATATATGCATATAAATATACATTTGTGAATAGACTACAGAAAAAGGAAACAAGAATTCACATATTTGTTAAGTTTAAAACACATGGAGAATATTTCAAATAAATTTGACTAGATTTATAACTCCTACCTTATATAATGCAAATGTCAAGTCCAACTATACAACATGTCTCCTCTGAAGTACTTGTATTTCTACTGTGTTGGGTTAATTTTCTCCATTATATTAGGATGAATAGTCTGAGTCTACTAGGTATGGTTTAGTCAGGGATTCAGTATTTCGAATGGAAAATTGGAAAATGAATCCAATGTGTATGTAAATATATGCTGCACAAATATCCTCCCGCTCTCATTTGAACAATGCCTTGACATTACCTTCACCCCAAGTAAGACACAATTAGAGGAGAAGAGTTACAAAATCAGTGAATACATATCTGGAATGGAAAATGCTCAGGAGTTCACAACCTTGGAGGTGGTAGAGGAGTTTCCAAAACTAAGGGACAGGGTAAACACTCCACAAACATGGAGCTCTGCTGGCCTAAAAACTTTTTGAGAAACTGCCTCTGAGCTTCCACACTTGAAATATATGTAGTTTTCAGGAGATTTGGCTTCCTCTGTAGTGAGACCATCAAAGCTGGGTCTGCATCTATGTGACCTGGAGGACATGGTTTCTTATTTTCCAATGAACAAGATGAAGCAGTGCTGAATCCTCTCTTTGTAGGTAAACTGAGGCCACTGGGGACTAAGTGTCTCCCCGTGTGGACTGTGAAGCCATTTGGTCCTCTTCCACTTTTTGTGGTGTTTTTGCTGCTGCACTGTGAGTTTGGTATTTGTTTCACGAAATACTAGGAGCTAAACTGGGACACAGTGCTGGAGGGAGTTCTGTCACGTGTGGTGGGTCAGGGTCTGCAAGAGAATGCACCAACTAGGCTCCTATCTCTCACAGCTTGCCCCATTGCCCCCTTGTCCATATCAACCTGATTCTAAATTTACCTCTGAAAACTCTCCATATAACAAGATGCCTTTACATATAAGGGTCTGTTGGCTGCACCATGTCAGTTACAAGCCATTTGGAATCCAATGGTAGATCCACATGGCCCTACCACGGATGTTTTATCAAACACCTCCCCACCACTGCTCTAGACCCACTACTCAGCAGGCTCCAAATTTCTGGCATCTCTGTTCTACACCATTTTCATGAAACTCAGTAAATCAAGGCACTGTCTGGTATACTCATGATCAGCAACAGGACATCCAATGTTTCTCCAGTGCCACCTGGTCATAGGAATTTCAAAAATTTCATGGTATTTATCTAGCCATTTTTCAACCATGAAGTTGGAGGCACTGTGGGTTTCAGTTCATTCAGCAAACATTAAATGGTGAGGAAGCTCATTTCAATGAAATCTCTGGAGAACTCTCACAGGCACGGCTTCCCAAAGAGTGGACAAAAGGTCACATTAGGCCAGGCCCATTGAGGTCTACAATGTGAGGTCCATGTGTGTTTTGACTCTCAACTATGGCTGCCATTTCTTTAAGAATAAAATCATGTGATATCCTGGCTGAGATTCCCAGGCCTCTGTGGAAATCCACCCGGGGCCTAGGTCTCAGTTTCCAAGAGCGACTTTCATGCGTGGCCTCTTAAAATCCCAACAAAATTCATGGCAATGCTTCTCTGAGTTCAGTTCCAAAACCCAGTCTCTAAGGGGAATCACACCAGAGTTCAAGCTCACGTGGACCCAGTCATTTTTTCCAATGCAACACAAATGACCAAAATTAAAACCAAAACACTCCCACATGGCCTTCATCTTATTCCATATAGTCAATCATCTTAACCTCTGGCTGGAGGTTTCCATGAGGGGCGCAGCCCAAGACAGTGTCCAAAATCAGCTCGTTTGCCCCTCATTTGTCTAAAGTCAGGGTAGCCTGGACACCGTTTCTGTGAACCAGGAGTGAACAAATAAGCCTGCCGTTAATACTTCTTTGTTTCTCCAATTTGAGGCCTACTGATTTTAGGTATCGATTCTTTAGGTGATTTAGAGTCATGCGAAAACACAAGCACCTCTGCAGGGCTTTGAAGAACTCATTTGACCCAAAGAATCCCTATTGTCATTTGATGGAGTGCAGGAACCTAACAGAGGAAGGCAAGAGACTTCATCCACAATGAATGATATTTTTTGCCATTTTGGTTTTGGAAGCTCACGTGGGATCATTCTTAAGATCCATCAGGTGCTGAGAAGCTAAGTCACAGCCACACACAGGTCCAAGAGGCTGATAAAGAGCCACAGGTGAGGCCCATTCATTTCCATTTGAAAACTGTTTTCTTCAGGCTTCACAAAGGGATGGCCTGAGGCAAAGACCTTCCTGACATTCAGTGCAACACAACAATAAGTAAGCAAAAGGCCCAAAGCAGGGTTTCTGCACTGAGACTTTCCTGGTCACACTGATATCTGAGTTTTTTGAGATGCTCGCCATTCTCTTCAGCTATCCAGTACATGGCCATGTCACAGAGCTTGGAGGTGGTACATATTTTGGACACAAATCCATGAGCCTATTCTGGAGAGTGGCCAGAATTCAGGAAGAAAACAAGAACTTAGAAAGATAGCAGGTGTTGCACATTGATAAGACAAGCTGCAGTCCATTCATATATTGGGCAGGATGAATTATGGGAAGATTTATACTAGACAGGACACATCCATTAATGCATTCTCTTTTCTAAAGTCTACAACAACGGACACAGTGGGATACACAGAAAGAGAAACACTCGCCATGTCAAATGACTTACTAGAAACTGTCCCCTCCAAACCAAACAAACCGCCTTTTCTATCTATTCTCAGAACATGAGACAAAACAACAAACCCACACCCACTCCCACAAAGGCACCTCCTTCCCCCAAGTACGTCTGTGAGTATCCGGAGTTTCCTCTGACTGGTGGGCCATACTATGTTCCCCCGAAATGGCCTGTCTTCTCTCAGATCTTGATTCCTTGACCAACTCTGTGAAGATGTCAGGCAAAAGTGGTTAGCCACTACCTGTTTTCTCAGGAAAGGTCCATCTTCAGAGCTCTCCTGGCATTTGGCCATCCTCACATCATTAGGTACCAAGAAAACTGACTCTGTCCTTGGTAAATCCAAACAAGTGAGCCCACTGGGACTGGGACTGGGACTGCCTCTGGGTGTCTGGCTTCTTGGATACCAAGTTCAGAGAGTTCCATCACCAAGGAAATGAGGTATTTCACATTCTTTGGAACTGAATGAGGTCACTGCCTTGGCAACCACTTTGTCCTAACAGTTGCTTCCAAGGGTAACATAAGATGGAGGTTGCCAGAACTTCCTGTGACACTTTCATAAGGTAGAATGTATATCACCATTGGCACCCGGGAACAGCTCTCCACTCAGGCTTGGTTTGGTCCATCTTCTGTACAATAAGAAGAGAGAGAGGCAGATTCAGACACATCCCTTCATCCTGACCAGGTTTTTTGCCATGGAAGATGACTTTTGCTCTCTCAGGTGCTTCATACCTGCCTACAACTTCTCCAGGTACCATTTGTGCATGGACATTTGAGGTTCTCATCAGGTGGAAGGTCCCCAACTTTCCTGTATTGTAAGAACCACTCTGTCTCTGCTCTTCTGTAAAATGATTGAGGGAACAGTGTATACTTGGGGTTAAAAACAGGTTTGATTTGGATTACGAGTGATTCTGTGTGATGAATAATGGTATTGGGAACCTGTAATATTTACAAGAATATAGAGGTGAAATATAAGTAGGAAAACAGAAATCTAGGTATGATTTGAAGCCCAGAAGGGTTTTGCCCTTGATTGGGATACTTAGCTTTGAATGATGTTCTGCAAAGATGCCTCAGATAATTCCATATACAATGGCATAGGACCTTGTACATTGGATCATTGAATTTAGAAGAGAACATCCAGTCAAAAAGGGATATTCACTAGGATTAGGAAGATAATCAGTAGGTTTAGGAAGAAGAGTGAGTATAGGATTTGGACCAAAAGTTCTTTAGCAATAGACTTTCGGTTGTTGAGTGAATGTAAATGTCAGCACATATGAAGAGTCAGTCACTATGTTGAACTGGGGAAAATATGTAGAAAAGCAGATATCAATAGAAACATTACGAAATCAGGCAAAGTATAAAGTGAGTATTAGAATTAGACATTTTCAACAGGGTTGAGTTTGAAAATATAAATTAGGAAAAAAACAAATATGTAGTCACCAATAGGATTGACAATTGACAGCATTAGGCAACCTGGACATGGATGTTTTTAGAAATCCATGTTCACTTTCCATTTAGGCTTTGGTACAATCATAAGTGTGACCTTTCCATTTTTTGTCCAGAATATTACTGTGATAATGAGGTGACATGAGTATTTCTTTCACCATTTCTGGGAGCAATATATTGAAGATGTAAAATGAGAATCGGGGGTACAAAGAGGTGTACCCTGTTTCTAGGAACATAGAGAAAAAGCATGAATAGACCATACTGTGAATAAATAATATAACTTTTTTGAACTTTAAATAATGAATTGAACTGATATCTGAAAAATTAAAGGAAATCGTATATTCATATACAATCATTCATTCCAACCAGGTATATATGTAATGGAAATATTTGTGTTTAGGTTTATCATAAAGAGTGTGTGAGTTTTGCTTCAAAATGATTATGGAAATTCAAAATAATGTGTTTGGAAAGAAGTCTCATGAAAAGACCAGTCAAGAATACCCTGACAATACATGTGTTCTGAATCAAGAAGTGGTTAAAGTTGAAACAAATGCTTATTAATTTGTGAACTTGTGGATGAAATGTATATCCTGTGATGTGCAAAAACTGAAGAAACAATAATGTACCAGTGTCGAATACAAATGAATGACAAATTACATATCATGTCCCATAGGAGTCTACTTGCATTGATGTTAGACTGGGTCAGTTACTGTAGAATAATTAGGATTTGTATGCACCATTCACTGAAGTTAGTTTTCAGTACTAGGAAACAAATATGTATTTCAGGTGGATGAATATTTCTGATTATCATCTTGTGAAAAGTGGATTATAAATCCACATACATGAACATGAATGAATTTAGAGAGTGTATATTAGACACATATATTTCATATTTTGAAAAATTTGGAGAGTATATCTATATCTATATCTGTATATACACACACACACACACAACACTCACAGACATTAAAAAGTACCAATATAAATGCCAATCGAAATTCATCAGTAAATATGTATCATCCACAAATGCAAAAATATTTATTTTACTGAACATGAGCTAATGTATAATGTTGTTCTACTAGGACGCTCTCCTATAAGTTGAATTTTCATTTCCAACAGCATTTAGGAGGAGTGAACTCTTCTCACAATTTGTATCTGCCAAGACAGCCACCTCACAAAAATGTACGTGTGATACCTGGTAGGATTCTATATATGCATATAAATATACATGTGTGAATAGACTACAGAAAAAGGAAACAAGAATTCACATATTTGTTAAGTTTAAAACACATGGAGAATATTTCAAATAAATTTGACTAGATTTATAACTCCTACCTTATATAATGCAAATGTCAAGTCCAACTATACAACATGTCTCCTCTGAAGTACTTGTATTTCTAATGTGTTGGGTTAATTTTCTCCATTATATTAGGATGAATAGTCTGAGTCTACTAAGTATGGGTTAGTGTCAGGGATTCAGTATTTCGAATGGAAAATTGGAAAATGAATCCAATGTGTATGTAAATATATGCTGCACAAATATCCTCCCGCTCTCATCCAGAACAATGCCTTGACATTACCTTCACCCCAAGTAAGACACAATTAGAGGAGAAGAGTTACAAAATCAGTGAATACATATCTGGAATGGAAAATGCTCAGGAGTTCACAACCTTGGAGGTGGTAGAGGAGTTTCCAAAACTAAGGGACAGGGTAAACACTCCACAAACATGGAGCTCTGCTGCCCTAAAAACATTTTGAGAAACTGCCTCTGAGCTTCCACACTTGAAATATATGTTGTTTTCAGGAGATTTGGCTTCCTCTGTATTGAGAACATCAAAGCTGGGTCTGCATCTATGTGACCTGGAGGACATGGTTACTTATTTTCCAATGAACAAGATGAAGCAGTGCTGAATCCTCTCTTTGTAGGTAAACTGAGGCCACTGGGGACTAAGTGTCTCCCCGTGTGGACTGTGAAGCCATTTGGTCCTCTTCCACTTTTTGTGGTGTTTTTGCTGCTGCACTGTGAGTTTGGTATTTGTTTCACGAAATACTAGGAGCTTAACTGGGACACAGTGCTGGAGGGAGTTCTGTCACGTGTGGTGGGTCAGGGTCTGCAAGAGAATGCACCAACTAGGCTCCTATCTCTCACAGCTTGCCCCATTGCCCCCTTGTCCATATCAACCTGATTCTTAATTTTCCTCTGAAAACTCTCCATATAACATGATGCCTTTACATATAAGGGTCTGTTGGCTGCACCATGTCAGTTACAAGCCATTTGGAATCCAATGGTAGATCCACATGGCCCTACCACGGATGTTTTATCAAACACCTCCCCACCACTGCTCTAGACCCACTACTCAGCAGGCTCCAAATTTCTGGCATCTCTGTTCTACACCATTTTCATGAAACTCAGTAAATCAAGGCACTGTCTGGTATACTCATGATCAGCAACAGGACATCCAATGTTTCTCCAGTGCCACCTGGTCATAGGAATTTCAAAAATTTCATGGTATTTATCTAGCCATTTTTCAAGCATGAAGTTGGAGGCACTGTGGGTTTCAGTTCATTCAGCAAACATTAAATGGTGAGGAAGCTCATTTCAATGAAATCTCTGGAGAAATCTCACAGGCATGGCTTCCCAAAGAGTGGACAAAAGGTCACATTAGGCCAGGCCCATTGAGGTCTACAATGTGAGGTCCATGTGTGTTTTGACTCTCAACTATGGCTGCCATTTCTTTAAGAATAAAATCATGTGATATCCTTGCTGAGATTCCCAGGCCTCTGTGGAAATCCACCTGGGGCCTAGGTCTCAGTTTCCAAGAGCGACTTTCATGCGTGGCCTCTTAAAATCCCAACAAAATTCATGGCAATGCTTCTCTGAGTTCAGTTCCAAAACCCAGTCTCTAAGGGGAATCACACCAGAGTTCAAGCCCACGTGGACCCAGTCATTTTATCCAATGCCACACAAATGACCAAAATTAAAACCAAAACACTCCCACATGGCCCTCATCTTATTCCATATAGTCAATCATCTTAACCTCTGGCTGGAGGTTTCCATGAGGGGCGCAGCCCAAGACAGTGTCCAAAATCAGCTCGTTTGCCCCTCATTTGTCTAAAGTCAGGGTAGCCTGGACACCGTTTCTGTGAACCAGGAGTGAACAAATAAGCCTGCCGTTAATACTTCTGTGTTTCTCCAATTTGAGGCCTACTGATTTTAGGTATCGATTCTTTAGGTGATTTAGAGTCATGCGAAAACACAAGCACCTCTGCAGGGCTTTGAAGAACTCATTTGACCCAAAGAATCCCTATTGTCATTTGATGGAGTGCAGGAACCTAACAGAGAAAGGCAAGAGACTTCATCCACAATGAATGAAATTTTTTGCCATTTTGGTTTTGGAAGCTCACGTGGGATCATTCTTAAGATCCATCAGGTGCTGAGAATCTAAGTCACAGCCACACACAGGCCCAAGAGGCTGATAAAGACACATCCCTTTTCAAAGCAATTAAGCAAAGAGCCACAGGTGAGGCCCATTCATTTCCATTTGAAAACTGTTTTCTTCAGGCTTCACAAAGGGGTGGCCTGAGGCAAAGACCTTCCTGACATTCAGTGCAACACAACAATAAGTAAGCAAAAGGCCCAAAGCAGGGTTTCTGCACTGAGACTTTCCTGGTCACACTGATATCTGAGTTTTCTTTGATGCTCGACATTCTCTTCAGCTATCCAGTACATGGCCATGTCACAGAGCTTGGAGGTGGTACATATTTTGGACACAAATCCATGAGCCTATTCTGGAGAGTGGCCAGAATTCAGGAAGAAAACTACAACTTAGAAAGATAGCAGGTGTTGCACATCGATAAGACAAGCTGCAGTCCATTCATATATTGGGCATGGGAAGATTTATTCTAGACAGGACACATCCATTAATGCATTCTCTTTTCTAATGTCTACAACAACGGACACAGTGGGATACACAGAAAGAGAAACACTCGCCCTGTCAAATGACTTACTAGAAACTGTCCACTCCAAACCAAACAAACCGCCTTTTCTATCTATTCTCAGAACATGAGACAAAACAACAAACCCACACCCACTCCCACAAAGGCACCTCCTTCCCCCAAGTACGTCTGTGAGTATCCGGAGTGTCCTCTGACTGGTGGGCCATACTATGTTCCCCCGAAATGGCCTGTCTTCTCTCAGATCTTGTTTCCTTGACCAACTCTGTGAAGATGTCAGGAAAAAGTGGTTAGCCACTACCTGTTTTCTCAGGAAAGGTCCATCTTCAGAGCTCTCCTGGCATTTGGCCATCCTCACATCATTAGGTACCAAGAAAACTGACTCTGTCCTTGGTAAATCCAAACAAGTGAGCCCACTGGGACTGGGACTGGGACTGCCTCTGGGTGCCTGGCTTCTTGGATACCAAGTTCAGAGAGTTCCATCACCAAGGAAATGAGGTATGTCACATTCTTTGGAACTGAATGAGGTCACTGCCTTGGCAACCACTTTGTCCTAACATTTGCTTACAAGGGTAACATAAGATGGAGGTTGCCCCTACTTCCTGTGACACTTTCATAAGGTAGAAAGTATATCACCATTGGCACCCGAAACAGCTCTCCACTCAGCCCTGATTTGGTCCATCTTCTGTACAATAAGAAGAGAGAGAGGCAGATTCAGACACATCCCTTCATCCTGACCAGGTTGTTTGCCATGGAAGATGACTTTTGCTCTCTCAGGTGCTTCATACCTGCCTACAACTTCTCCAGGTATCATTTGTGCATGGACATTTGAGGTTCTCATCAGGTGGAAGGTCCCCAACTTTCCTGTATTGTAAGAACCACTCTGTCCCTGCTCTTCTGTAAAATGATTGAGGGAACGGTGTATACTTGGGGTTAAAAACAGGTTTGATTTGGGTTACGAGTGATTCTGTGTGATGAATAATGGTATTGGGAACCTGCAATATTTACAAGAATATAGAGGTGAAATATAAGTAGGAAAACAGAAATCTAGGTATGATTCGAAGCCCAGAAGGGTTTTGCCCTTGATTGGGATACTTAGCTTTGAATGATGTTCTGCAAAGATGCCTCAGATAATTCGATATACAATGGCATAGGACCTTGTACATTGGATGATTGAATTTAGAGAGAACATCCAGTCAAAAAGGGATATTCAATAGGATTAGGAAGATAGTCGGTAGGTTTAGGAAGAAGAGTGAGTATGGAATTTGGACTAAAAGTTCTTTAGCAATAGACTTTCGGTTGTTGAGTGAATGTAAATGTCAGCACATATGAAGAGTCAGTCACTATGTTGAACTGGGGAAAATATGTAGAAAAGCAGATATCAATAGAAATATTAGGAAATCAGGCAAAGTATAAAGTGAGTGATAGAATTAGACATTTTCAACAGGGTTGAGTTTGAATATATAAATTAGGAAAAAAACAAATATGTAGTCACCAATAGGATTGACAATTGACAGCATTAGGCAACCTGGACATGGATGTTTTTAGAAATCCATGTTCACTTTCCATTTAGGCTTTGGTACAATCATAAGTGTGACCTTTCCATTTTTTGTCCAGAATATTACTGTGATAATGAGGTGACATGAGTATTTCTTTCACCATTTCTGGGAGCAATATATTGAAGATGTAAAATGAGAATCGGGGTTACAAAGAGGTGTACCCTGTTTCTAGGAACATAGAGAAAAGCATGAATAAACCATACTGTGAATAAATAATATAACTTTTTTGAACTTTAAATAATGAACTGAACTGATATCTGAAAAATTAAAGGAAATCGTATATTGATATACAATCATTCATTCCAACCAGGTATATATGTAATGGAAATATTTGTGTTTTGGTTTATCATGAAGAGTGTGTGACGTTTGCTTCAAAATGATTATGGAAATTCAAAATAATGTGTTTGGAAAGAAGTCTCATGAAAAGACCAGTCAAGAAACCCTGACAATACATGTGTTCTGAAGCAAGAAGTGGTGAAAGTTGAAACAAATGCTTATTAAATTGTGAACTTGTGGATGAAATGTATATCCTGTGATGTGCAAAAACTGAAGAAACAATAATGTACCAGTGTCGAATACAAATGAATGACAAATTACATATCATGTCCCATAGGAGTCTACTTGCATTGATGTTAGACTGGGTCAGTTACTGTAGAATAATTAGGATTTGTATGCACCATTCACTGAAGTTAGTTTTCAGTACTAGAAAACAAATATGTATTTCAGGTGGATGAATATTTCTGATTATCATCTTGTGAAAAGTGGATTATAAATCCACATACATGAACATGAATGAATTTAGAGAGTGTATATTAGACACATATATTTCATATTTTGAAAAATTTGGAGAGTATATCTATATCTATATCTATATCTATACACACACACACACACACACACACACAACTCACAGACATTAAAAAGTACCAATATAAATGCCAATCGAAATTCATCAGTAAATATGTATCATCCACAAATGCAAAAATATTTATTTTACTGAACATGAGCTAATGTATAATGTTGTTCTACTAGGACGCTCTCCTATAAGTTGAATTTTCATTTCCAACAGCATTTAGGAGGAGTGAACTCTTCTCACAATTTGTATCTGCCAAGACAGCCACCTCACAAAAATGTACGTGTGATACCTGGTAGGATTCTATATATGCATATAAATATACATGTGTGAATAGACTACAGAAAAAGGAAACAAGAATTCACATATTTGTTAAGTTTAAAACACATGGAGAATATTTCAAATAAATTTGACTAGATTTATAACTCCTACCTTATATAATGCAAATGTCAAGTCCAACTATACAACATGTCTCCTCTGAAGTACTTGTATTTCTAATGTGTTGGGTTAATTTTCTCCATTATATTAGGATGAATAGTCTGAGTCTACTAGGTATGGGTTAGTGTCAGGGATTCAGTATTTCGAATGGAAAATTGGAAAATGAATCCAATGTGTATGTAAATATATGCTGCACAAATATCCTCCCGCTCTCATCCAGAACAATGCCTTGACATTACCTTCACCCCAAGTAAGACACAATTATAGGAGAAGAGTTACAAAATCAGTGAATACATATCTGGAATGGAAAATGCTCAGGAGTTCACAACCTTGGAGGTGGTAGAGGAGTTTCCAAAACTAAGGGACAGGGTAAACACTCCACAAACATGGAGCTCTGCTGGCCTAAAAACTTTTTGAGAAACTGCATCTGAGCTTCCACACTTGAAATATATGTTGTTTTCAGGAGATTTGGCTTCCTCTGTAGTGAGAACATCAAAGCTGGGTCTGCATCTATGTGACCTGGAGGACATGGTTTCTTATTTTCCAATGAACAAGATGAAGCAGTGCTGAATCCTCTCTTTGTAGGTAAACTGAGGCCACTGGGGACTAAGTGTCTCCCCGTGTGGACTGTGAAGCCATTTGGTCCTCTTCCACTTTTTGTGGTGTTTTTGCTGCTGCACTGTGAGTTTGGTATTTGTTTCACGAAATACTAGGAGCTAAACTGGGACACAGTGCTGGAGGGAGTTCTGTCACGTGTGGTGGGTCAGGGTCTGCAAGAGAATGCACCAACTAGGCTCCTATCTCTCACAGCTTGCCCCATTGCCCCCTTGTCCATATCAACCTGATTCTTAATTTTCCTCTGAAAACTCTCCATATAACAAGATGCCTTTACATATAAGGGTCTGTTGGCTGCACCATGTCAGTTACAAGCCATTTGGAATCCAATGGTAGATCCACATGGCCCTACCACGGATGTTTTATCAAACACCTCCCCACCACTGCTCTAGACGCACTACTCAGCAGGCTCCAAATTTCTGGCATCTCTGTTCTACACCATTTTCATGAAACTCAGTAAATCAAGGCACTGTCTGGTATACTCATGATCAGCAACAGGACATCCAATGTTTCTCCAGTGCCACCTGGTCATAGGAATTTCAAAAATTTCATGGTATTTATCTAGCCATTTTTCAAGCATGAAGTTGGAGGCACTGTGGGTTTCAGTTCATTCAGCAAACATTAAATGGTGAGGAAGCTCATTTCAATGAAATCTCTGGAGAACTCTCACAGGCACGGCTTCCCAAAGAGTGGACAAAAGGTCACATTAGGCCAGGCCCATTGAGGTCTACAATGTGAGGTCCATGTGTGTTTTGACTCTCAACTATGGCTGCCATTTCTTTAAGAATAAAATCATGTGATATCCTTGCTGAGATTCCCAGGCCTCTGTGGAAATCCACCCGGGGCCTAGGTCTCAGTTTCCAAGAGCGACTTTCATGCGTGGCCTCTTAAAATCCCAACAAAATTCATGGCAATGCTTCTCTGAGTTCAGTTCCAAAACCCAGTCTCTAAGGGGAATCACACCAGAGTTCAAGCCCACGTGGACCCAGTCATTTTTTCCAGTGCCACACAAATGACCAAAATTAAAACCAAAACACTCCCACATGGCCCTCATCTTATTTCATATAGTCAATCATCTTAACCTCTGGCTGGAGGTTTCCATGAGGGGCGCAGCCCAAGACAGTGTCCAAAATCAGCTCGTTTGCCCCTCATTTGTCTAAAGTCAGGGTAGCCTGGACACCGTTTCTGTGAACCAGGAGTGAACAAATAAGCCTGCCGTTAATACTTCTGTGTTTCTCCAATTTGAGGCCTACTGATTTTAGGTATCGATTCTTTAGGTGATTTAGAGTCATGCGAAAACACAAGTACCTTTGCAGGGCTTTGAAGAACTCATTTGACCCAAAGAATCCCTATTGTCATTTGATGGAGTGCAGGAACCTAACAGAGGAAGGCAAGAGACTTCATCCACAATGAATGAAACTATTTGCCATTTTGGTTTTGGAAGCTCACGTGGGATCATTCTTAAGATCCATCAGGTGCTGAGAATCTAAGTCACAGCTACACACAGGTCCAAGAGGCTGATAAAGACACATCCCTTTCCAAAGCAATTAAGCAAAGAGCAACAGGTGAGGCCCATTCATTTCCATTTGAAAACTCTTTTCATCAGGCTTCACAAAGGGGTGGCCTGAGGCAAAGACCTTCCTGACATTCAGTGCAACACAACAATAAGTAAGCAAAAGGACCAAAGCAGGGTTTCTGCACTGAGACTTTCCTGGTCACACTGATATCTGAGTTTTCTTTGATGCTCGCCATTCTCTTCAGCTATCCAGTACATGGCCATGTCACAGAGCTTGGAGGTGGTACATATTTTGGACACAAATCCATGAGCCTATTCTGGAGAGTGTCCAGAATTCAGGAAGAAAACTACAACTTAGAAAGATAGCAGGTGTTGCACATCGATAAGACAAGCTGCAGTCCATTCATATATTGGGCATGGGAAGATTTATTCTAGACAGGACACATCCATTAATGCATTCTCTTTTCTAATGTCTACAACAACGGACGCAGTGGGATACACAGAAACAGAAACACTCGCCGTGTCAAATGACTTACTAGAAACTGTCCACTCCAAACCAAACAAACCGCCTTTCCTATCTATTCTCAGAACATGAGACAAAACAACAAACCCACACCCACTCCCACAAAGGCACCTCCTTCCCCCAAGTAGGTCTGTGACTATCCGGAGTGTCCTCTGACTGGTGGGCCATACTATGTTCCCCCGAAATGGCCTGTCTTCTCTCAGATCTTGTTTCCTTGACCAACTCTGTGAAGATGTCAGGAAAAAGTGGTTAGCCACTACCTGTTTTCTCAGGAAAGGTCCATCTTCAGAGCTCTCCTGGCATTTGGCCATCCTCACATCATTAGGTACCAAGAAAACTGACTCTGTCCTTGGTAAATCCAAACAAGTGAGCCCACTGGGACTGGGACTGCGACTGCCTCTGGGTGCCTGGCTTCTTGGATACCAAGTTCAGAGAGTTCCATCACCAAGGAAATGAGGTATGTCACATTCTTTGGAACTGAATGAGGTCACTGCCTTGGCAACCACTTTGTCCTAACAGTTGCTTCAAAGGGTAACATAAAATGGAGGTTGCCCCCGCTTCCTGTGACACTTTCATAAGGTAGAATGTATATCACCATTGGCACCCGTGAACAGCTCTCCACTCAGGCCTGGTTTGGTCCATCTTCTCTACAATAAGAAGAGAGAGATTCAGATTCAGACACATCCCTTCATCCTGACCAGGTTGTTTGCCATGGAAGATGACTTTTGCTCTCTCAGGTGCTTCATACCTGCCTACAACTTCTCCAGGTATCATTTGTGCATGGACATTTGAGGTTCTCATCAGGTGGAAGGTCCCCAACTTTCCTGTATTGTAAGAACCACTCTGTCCCTGCTCTTCTGTAAAATGATTGAGGGAACAGTGTATACTTGGGGTTAAAAACAGGTTTGATTTGGGTTACTAGTGATTCTGTGTGATGAATAATGGTATTGGTAACCTGCAATATTTACAAGAATATAGAGGTGAAATATAAGTAGGAAAACAGAAATCTAGGTATGATTTGAAGCCCAGAAGGGTTTTGCCCTTGATTGGGATACTTAGCTTTGAATGATGTTCTGCAAAGATGCCTCAGATAATTCCATATACAATGGCATAGGACCTTGTACATTGGATCATTGAATTTAGAAGAGAACATCCAGTCAAAAAGGGATGTTCAGTAGGATTAGGAAGATAGTCTGTAGGTTTAGGAAGAAGAGTGAGTATAGGATTTGGACCAAAAGTTCTTTAGCAATAGACTTTCGGTTGTTGAGTGAATGTAAATGTCAGCACATATGAAGAGTCAGTCACTATGTTGAACTGGGGAAAATATGTAGAAAAGCAGATATCAATAGAAACATTACGAAATCAGGCAAAGTATAAAGTGAGTGATAGAATTAGACATTTTCAACAGGGTTGAGTTTGAATATATAAATTAGGAAAAAAACAAATATGTAGTCACTAATAGGATTGACAATTGACAGCATTAGGCAACCTGGACATGGATTTTTTTAGAAATCCATGTTCACTTTCCATTTAGGCTTTGGTACAATCATAAGTGTGACCTTTCCATTTTTTGTCCAGAATATTACTGTGATAATGAGGTGACATGAGTATTTCTTTCACCATTTCTGGGAGTAATATATTGAAGATGTAAAATGAGAATCAGGGGTACAAAGAGGTGTACCCTGTTTCTAGGAATATAGAGAAAAAGCATGAATAGACCATACTGTGAATAAATAATATAACTTTTTTGAACTTTAAATAATGAATTGAACTGATATCTGAAAAATTAAAGGAAATCGTATATTGATATACAATCATTCATTCCAACCAGGTATATATGTAATGGAAATATTTGTGTTTAGGTTTATCATGAAGAGTGTGTGAGTTTTGCTTCAAAATGATTATGGAAATTCAAAATAATGTGTTTGGAAAGAAGTCTCACGAAAAGACCAGTCAAGAAACCCTGACAATACATGTGTTCTGAAGCAAGAAGTGGTGAAAGTTGAAACAAATGCTTATTAATTTGTGAACTTGTGGATGAAATGTATATCCTGTGATGTGCAAAAACTGAAGAAACAATAATGTACCAGTGTCGAATACAAATGAATGACAAATTACAGATCATGTCCCATAGGAGTCTACTTGCATTGATGTTAGACTGGGTCAGTTACTGTAGAATAATTAGGATTTGTATGCACCATTCACTGAAGTTAGTTTTCAGTACTAGGAAACAAATATGTATTTCAGGTGGATGAATATTTCTGATTATAATCTTGTGAAAAGTCGATTATAAATCCACATACATGAACATGAATGAATTTAGAGAGTGTATATTAGACGCATATATTTCATATTTTGAAAAATTTGGAGAGTATATCTATATCTATATCTATATCTATACACACACATACACACACACACACACACACACAAACACAAACACTCACAGACATTAAAAATACCAATATAAATGCCAATCGAAATTCATCAGTAAATATGTATCATCCACAAATGCAAAAATATTTATTTTACTGAACATGAGTTAATGTATAATGTTGTTCTACTAGGACGCTCTCCTATAAGTTGAATTTTCATTTCCAACAGCATTTAGGAGGAGTGAACTCTTCTCACAATTTGTATCTGCCAAGACAGCCACCTCACAAAAATGTACGTGTGATACCTGGTAGGATTCTATATATGCATATAAATATACATGTGTGAATAGGCTACAGAAAAGGGAAACAAGAATTCACATATTTGTTAAGTTTAAAAACACATGGAGAATATTTCAATTAAAATTTGACTAGATTTATAACTCCTACCTTATATATGCAAATGTCAAGTCCAACTATACAACATGTCTCCTCTGAAGTACTTGTATTTCTAATGTGTTGGGTTAATTTTCTCCATTATATTAGGATGAATGGTCTGAGTCTACTAGGTATGGGTTAGTGTCAGGGATTCAGTATTTCGAATGGAAAATTGGAAAATGAATCCAATGTGTATGTAAATATATGCTGCACAAATATCCTCCCGCTCTCATCCAGAACAAAGCCTTGACATTACCTTCACCCCAAGTAAGACACAATTAGAGGAGAAGAGTTACAAAATCAGTGCATACATATCTGGAATGGAAAATGCTCAGGAGTTCACAACCTTGGAGGTGGTAGAGGAGTTTCCAAAACTAAGGGACAGAGTAAACCCTCCACAAACATGGAGCTCTGCTGCCCTAAAAACTTTTTGAGAAACTGCCTCTGAGCTTCCACACTTGAAATATATGTTGTTTTCAGGAGATTTGGCTTCCTCTGTAGTGAGACCATCAAAGCTGGGTCTGCATCTATGTGACCTGGAGGACATGGTTTCTTATTTTCCAATGAACAAGATGAAGCAGTGCTGAATCCTCTCTTTGTAGGTAAACTGAGGCCACTCTGGACTAAGTGTCTCCCCGTGTGGACTGTGAAGCCATTTGGTCCTCTTCCACTTTTTGTGGTGTTTTTGCTGCTGCACTGTGAGTTTGGTATTTGTTTCACGAAATGCTAGGAGCTAAACTGGGACACAGTGCTGGAGGGAGTTCTGTCACGTGTGTTGGGTCAGGGTCTGCAAGAGAATGCACCAACTAGGCTCCTATCTCTCACAGCTTGCCCCATTACCCCCTTGTCCATATCAACCTGATTCTTAATTTTCCTCTGAAAACTCTCCATATAACAAGATGCCTTTACATATAAGGGTCTGCTGGCTGCACCATGTCAGTTACAAGCCATTTGGAATCCAATGGTAGATAAACATGGCCCTACCACGGATGTTTTATCAAACACCTCCCCACCATTGCTCTAGACCCACTACTCAGCAGGCTCCAACTTACTGGCATCTCTGTTCTACAACATTTTCATGAAACTCAGTAAATCAAGGCACTGTCTGGTATACTCATGATCAGCAACAGGACATCCAATGTTTCTCCAGTGCCACCTGGTCATAGGAATTTCAAAAATTTCATGGTATTTATCTAGCCATTTTTCAAGCATGAAGTTGGAGGCACTGTGTGTTTCAGTTCATTCAGCAAACATTAAATGGTGAGGAAGCTCATTTCAATGAAATCTCTGGAGAACTCTCACAGGCACGGCTTCCCAAAGAGTGGACAAAAGGTCACATTAGGCCAGGCCCATTGAGGTCTACAATGTGAAGTCCATGTGTGTTTTGACTCTCAACTATGGCTGCCATTTCTTTAAGAATAAAATCATGTGATGTCCTTGCTGAGATTCCCAGGCCTCTGTGGAAATCCACCCGGGGGCCTAGGTCTCAGTTTCCAAGAGCGACTTTCATGCGTGGCCTCTTAAAATCCCAACAAAATTCATGGCAATGCTTCTCTGAGTTCAGTTCCAAAACCCAGTCTCTAAGGGGAATCACACCAGAGTTCAAGCCCACGTGGACCCAGTCATTTTTTCCAGTGCCACACAAATGACCAAAATTAAAACCAAAACACTCCCACATGGCCCTCATCTTATTCGTATAGTCAATCATCTTAACCACTGGCTGGAGGTTTCCATGAGGGGCGCAGCCCAAGACAGTGTCCAAAATCTGCTCCTTTGCCCCTCATTTGCCTAAAGTCAGGGTAGCCTGGACACCGTTTCTGTGAACCAGGAGTGAACAAATAAGCATGCCGTTTATACTTCTGTGTTTCTCCAATTTGAGGCCTACTGATTTTAGGTATCGATTCTTTAGGTGATTTAGAGTCATGCGAATACACAAGCACCTCTGCAGGGCTTTGAAGAACTCATTTGACCCAAAGAATCCCTATTGTCATTTGATGGAGTGCAGGAACCTAACAGAGGAAGGCAAGAGACTTCATCCACAATGAATGAAATTTTTTGCCATTTTGGTTTTGGAAGCTCACATGGGATCATTCTTAAGATCCATCAGGTGCTGAGAATCTAAGTCACAGCCACACACAGGCCCAAGAGGCTGATAAAGACACATCCCTTTCCAAAGCAATTAAGCAAAGAGCCACAGGTGAGGCCCATTCATTTCCATTTGAAAACTGTTTTCTTCAGGCTTCACAAAGGGGTGGCCTGAGGCAAAGACCTTCTTGACATTCAGTGCAACACAACAATAAGTAAGCAAAAGGCCCAAAGCAGGGTTTCTGCACTGAGACTTTCCTGGTCACACTGATATCTGAGTTTTCTGAGATGCTCGCCATTCTCTTCCGCTATCCAGTACATGGCCATGTCACAGAGCTTGGAGGTGGTACATATTTTGGACACAAATCCATGAGCCTATTCTGGAGAGTGGCCAGAATTCAGAAAGAAAACAACAACTTAGAAAGATAGCAGGTGTTGCACATTGATAAGACAAGCTGCAGTCCATTCATATATTGGGCAGGATGAATTATGGGAAGATTTATACTAGACAGGACACATTAATTAATGCATTCTCTTTTCTAATGTCTACAACAACGGACACAGTGGGATACACAGAAACACTCGCCGTGTCAAATGACTTACTAGAAACTGTCCACTCCAAACCAAACAAACCACCTTTCCTATCTATTCTCAGAACATGAGACAAAACAACAAACCCACACCCACTCCCACAAAGGCACCTCCTTCCCCCAAGTAGGTCTGTGACTATCCGGAGTGTCCTCTGACTGGTGGGCCATACTATGTTCCCCCGAAATGGCCTGTCTTCTCTCAGATCTTGTTTCCTTGACCAACTTTGTGAAGATGTCAGGAAAAAGTGGTTAGCCACTACCTGTTTTCTCAGGAACGGTCCATCTTCAGAGCTCTCCTGGCATTTGGCCATCCTCACATCATTAGGTACCAAGAAAACTGACTCTGTCCTTGGTAAATCCAAACAAGTGAGCCCACTGGGACTGGGACTGGGACTGCCTCTGGGTGTCTGGCTTCTTGGATACCAAGTTCAGAGAGTTCCATCACCAAGGAAATGAGGTATGTCCCATTCTTTGGAACTGAATGAGGTCACTGCCTTGGCAACCACTTTGTCCTAACAGTTGCTTCCAAGGGTAACATAAGATGGAGGTTGCCCCTACTTCCTGTGACACTTTCATAAGGTAGAATGTATATCAACCATTGGCACCCGGGAACAGCTCTCCACTCAGGCCTGGTTTGGTCCATCTTCTCTACAATAAGAAGAGAGAGATTCAGATTCAGACACATCCCTTCATCCTGACCAGGTTGTTTGCCATGGAAGATGACTTTTGCTCTCTCAGGTGCTTCATACCTGCCTACAACTTCTCCAGGTATCATTTGTGCATGGATATTTGAGGTTCTCATCAGGTGGAAGGTCCCCAACTTTCCTGTATTGTAAGAACCACTCTGTCCCTGCTCTTCTGTAAAATGATTGAGGGAACGGTGTATACTTGGGGTTAAAAACAGGTTTGATTTGGGTTACGAGTGATTCTGTGTGATGAATAATGGTATTGGTAACCTGCAATATTTACAAGAATATAGAGGTGAAATATAAGTAGGAAAACAGAAATCTAGGTATGATTTGAAGCCCAGAAGGGTTTTGCCCTTGATTGGGATACTTAGCTTTGAATGATGTTCTGCAAAGATGCCTCAGATAATTCGATATACAATGGCATAGGACCTTGTACATTGGATGATTGAATTTAGAAGAGAGCATCCAGTCAAAAAGGGATATTCAGTAGGATTAGGAAGATAGTCGGTAGGTTTTGGAAGAAGAGTGAGTACAGGATTTGGACCAAAAGTTCTTTAGCAATAGATTTTCGGTTGTTGAGTGAATGTAAATGTCAGCACATATGAAGAGTCAGTCACTATGTTGAACTGGGGAAAATATGTAGAAAAGCAGATATCAATAGAAACATTACGAAATCAGGCAAAGTATAAAGTGAGTGATAGAATTAGACATTTTCAACAGGGTTGAGTTTGAATATATAAATTAGGAAAAAAACAAATATGTAGTCACCAATAGGATTGACAATTGACAGCATTAGGCAACCTGGAAATGGATGTTTTTAGAAATCCATGTTCACTTTCCATTTAGGCTTTGGTACAATCATAAGTGTGACCTTTCCATTTTTTGTCCAGAATATTACTGTGATAATGAGGTGACATGAGTATTTCTTTCACCATTTCTGGGAGCAATATATTGAAGATGTAAAATGAGAATCGGGGGTACAAAGAGGTGTACCCTGTTTCTAGGAACATAGAGAAAAAGCATGAATAGACCATACTGTGAATAAATAATATAACTTTTTTGAACTTTAAATAATGAATTGAACTGATATCTGAAAAATTAAAGGAAATCGTATATTGATATACAATCATTCATTCCAACCAGCTATACATGTAATGGAAATATTAGTGTTTTGGTTTATCATGAAGAGTGTGTGAGTTTTGCTTCAAAATGATTATGGAAATTCAAAATAATGTGTTTGGAAAAAGTCTCATGAAAAGACCAGTCAAGAAACCCTGACAATACATGTGTTCTGAAGCAAGATGATTAAAGTTGAAACAAATGCTTATTAATTTGTGAACTTGTGGATGAAATGTATATCCTGTGATGTGCAAAAACTGAAGAAACAATAATGTACCAGTGTCGAATACAAATGAATGACAAATTACAGATCATGTCCCATAGGAGTCTACTTGCATTGATGTTAGACTGGGTCAGTTACTGTAGAATAATTAGGATTTGTATGCACCATTCACTGAAGTTAGTTTTCAGTACTAGGAAACAAATATGTATTTCAGGTGGATGAATATTTCTGATTATCATCTTGTGAAAAGTTGATTATAAATCCACATACATGAACATGAATGAATTTAGAGTGTGTATATTAGACACATATATTTCATATTTTGAAAAATTTGGAGAGTATATCTATGTCTATATCTATATATATATATATATATACACACACACACACACACACACACAACACTCACAGACATTAAAAAGTACCAATATAAATGCCAATCGAAATTCATCAGAAATATGTATCATCCACAAATGCAAAAATATTTATTTTACTGAACATGAGTTAATGTATAATGTTGTTCTACTAGGACTCTCTCCTATAGGTTGAATTTTCATTTCCAACAGCATTTAGGAGGAGTGAACTCTTCTCACAATTTGTATCTGCCAAGACAGCCATCTCACAAAAATGTACGTGTGATACCTGGTAGGATTCTATATATGCATATAAATATACATGTGTGAATCGGCTACAGAAAAGGGAAACAAGAATTCACATATTTGTTAAGTTTAAAAACACATGGAGAATATTTCAATTAAAATTTGACTAGATTTATAACTCCTACCTTATATAATGGAAATGTCAAGTCCAACTATACAACATGTCTCTGGAGAACCTTTGGATGTCCTGTTGTTTATCATGAGTATACTAGACAGTGCCTTGATTGACTGTGTTTCATGAAAATGATCTAGAACAGACATGCCAGTAAGTTGGTGCCTGCTGAGTAGTGTGCCTAGAGCAGTGGTGTGTATGTGTGTCATAATACATCTCTGATGTGGCCATATGGATTTGCCATTGGCTTCCAAATGGCTTGTGACAGACATGGTGAGGCCAGCAGACACTAATATGTAAGGGCGTCTTGTTATATGGAGAGGTTTCATGGCAATGTTAAGAATCAGGTTGCAATAGACAAGGGAAAAAGCTATGTGGGATAGAAGCCTGGTTGGTGCATTCTCCTGCAGACCCTGACCCACCACATGTGGCAGAACTCCATCCAGCACTGTGTCCCTTTTGAACTCCTTGTATTTCGTGAAGCAAATACCAAACTCCCAATGCAGGAGAAAGAAAAACCATGAAAAAGTGGAGGATGACCAAATGGCTTCACAGCCCAGATGGGGAGAGACTTAGCACGCACTGGTCACATTTTACTTAAAAGAGAGAATTCACCACTGCTGCCTCATGTTCATTAGAAAATAAGAAACCATGTCCTCCAGGTCACATAGAATCAGACCCAGCTTTGATGGTCTCACGACAAAGGAAGCTAAAGCTCCTGAAAACAACATATATTTCAAGTGCCCAACCTCAGAGGCAGTTTATCAAGAAGTCCTTTAGGCCAGCAGAGCTCCATGTTTGTGGAGTTTTTAACCTGTCACTTACTTATGGAAACTTCTCTACCACATCCAAGGTTGTGAACTCCTGAGCATTTTCCATTCCAGTTATATATTCACAGATTTTATAACTCTTCTCCACTAATTGTGTCTTACTTGGGGTGAAGGTAATGTCAAGGCATTGTTCTGGATGAGAGAGGGAAAATATTTTGTGTAGCACATATTTGATAGACATTGGATTCTTTTTCCTATTTTCCATTCAAAATACTGAATCCCTGACACTAACACATACCCTACTAGACTCTGACTACTAATCCTAATATGATGGAGAAAAATAACCCAAATAGAACAGAAATACAAGCAGGTCAGAGGAGGCATGGTGTATTTTTGAACTTTTCTTTTGCATAATAAATGGTAGGTGTTATAAATCTAGTGAATTTTTATTTGGAATAGTTTTTCATGTGTTTTTAAAATTAACAAATATGTGAATCCCTGCCTCCCTTTCTCTCTAGCCTATACAGCACATGTATTTTTATATGTACATATAGAATCCTACCTGGTATCACACGTACATTTTTGTGAGGTTGCTGACTCGGCAGATATAAATTGTGTGAAGAGACTACCCCTCTTAAACGCTGTTGGAACTAAAAATTCAACCTATGGGTGAGCTTCCTAGTACAACAACATTATACATAATTCCATGTTCAGTAAAGTATATATTTTTGCATCAGTAGATGTTATATATTTCATTATAAATTTCATTTGGCGTATATTGCTACTTTTTATGTTTCTCTGTGTGTTTTTTTGGTATATATATATATATATATATATATATATATATATATATATATACTCTCCTGATTTATCAAAACATGAAATATATGTGTCTTATATACACTCTCTACATTCATACATTCATTCATGTTCATGCATGAGGAAATATAATCAACTTTTCTCAAGATTATTATTGGAAATATTCATCCACCTGAAATACATATTTGTTTCCTTGTACTGACAACTCACTTCTGTGAATGGTGCATACAAATCCTAATAATTCTACAGTATCTGACCCAGTTTAACATCAATGCAAGTAGATTCCTATGGGACATGATGTGTATTTTGACGTTCATTTATATTCCACACTGCTACATTAATATTTCGGCAGTTTTTGCACATCATAGGATATATATTTCATCCACAAGTTCACAACTTTATAGGTATTTTTTCACTTTTAATCATTTCCTGCTTCAGAACACATGTATTCCTCCCGGTTTCTTGACTGGTCTTTTCATGAGACTTCTCTGCAAACACATTTTTTTTTAATTTCATAATCAGTTTTGAAGCAAAACTCACACACTTTTCATGATAAACCATAAATCTAATATCACCATTAGATGCATAACTGTTTGGAATGGATGATTGTATATCAATATTAGGTTTCCTCTATATTTTCAGAAATCAATTCAATCCATTATTTAAAGTTCGAACCAGTTATATTATTTATTCACAGTATGGTCTATTCATGCATTATCTCTATATTCATAGGCACAAGGTACACCTATTTGTACCCCCAATTAATTTATACGTCTTCAAAATATTGCTTTCCTACATATTTTACCCAGTTCATCATTGTGACTGACTCTTCACATGTGCTGACATTTACATTCACTCTCTACCTGAAACCCTATTGCTAAAGAACTTTTGGTCCAAATCCTATGCTCACTCTTTTATCTAAACCCACCGACTATTTTCCTAATCCTACCGAATATCCCTTTTTGACTGGATGTTCTCTTCCACATTCAATCATCCAAATTAGAAGGTCCTATGCCATAGTATATTGATTTAACTGAGACAACTGTGCAGGACATAAATCAATGCTAAGTATCCCAATCAAGGGCCCAATGCCCTTCTGGGCTTCAAAACTTACCTAGATTTCTGTTTTCATACTTATATTTCACCTATATATTCTTATAAATATCGCAGGTTCCTAATACAAATATTCATTCCAGAGAATGATTCCTAACCCAAATTGAACATGTTATTAACCCTAACCATACACTTTTCCCTCAATCTAATTTTACAGAAGAGCAGGGACAGAGTTGGTCTTACAATACAGGAATATAGGCGATCTTCCAGCTGCTGAAAACCTAAAAGGTCCATGCTGAAATGATCCTTGGAGAAGATGTAGGCATCTATGAAGGACATGAGAGAGCAAAAGTCATCTTCCATGGCAAACAACCTGGTCAGGTTGATGGGATGTGTCTTAATTAGCCTCTCTCTTCCTAATGTAGAGAAGATGGACCAAACCATGCCTGTGTGGAGAGCTGTTCCCCGGTGCCTATGGTTGATATACCATTCTAACATATGAATGAGTCACAGCAAGTAGAGGCAGCCTCCATCTTTTGGGAACCATGTAAGCAACTGTTAAAACAAAGTGGTTTCCAAGGCAGTGACTTCATTCAGATCTTGAAGAAAGTGACATCACCTTACAGTTTTGGTAATGAAAGTCTGTGATCTTGGGATCCAGGAAACCAGGCACACAGAGTCAAACCCACTCCATGTCCCAGTGGGCTAACTTGTTTGGATTTAACAAGACAGAGTTACTCTTTCTTTGTACCTACTGATGTGAGGACAGCCAAATGCCTGGAAACTATGAAGACTGGCCTTTCCAGAGAAAGCAGGTAGTTTCTCACCATGGGCTCCTGACAACTTCACAGAGTTGGCCAAAGAGAACAGATTGGAGACAGGACACGCCATTTTGGGGGAACATAGTAAGGCCCACAAGTCAGAGGACACTCCGGATAGTCACAGACCTACTTGGGGAAAGGAGGTGACTTTTTGGGTGTGAGTGTGAGTTTGTGGTTTTGTCTCATGTTCTGAGAATAGTTAGGAAAGCTGGTTTGTTTGTTTTCGAGTGGACTGTGTCTAATAAGTCCTTTGACAAGGTGAGTGTTTCTGTGTCTATATATCATACTGTGTCCGTGATTGTAGACATTAGAAAAGAGAATGCATCAATGGATGTGTCCTGTCTACAAGAAAGCTTCAAAGCATTCATCCTGTGCAATTAATGAATGGACTGCAGGTTGCTGTATGGATGGGCAACTCCTGCCATCTTTCTAAATTCCTGTTTTCTTCCTGAATTCTGGACACTCTCCAGAATACGCTCATGATTTTGTGTCCAAGATATGTACCACCTCCATCTCTGTGACATGGCCATGTACTGGATAGCTGAAGGGAATGGCGAGTATCTCAGAAAACTCAGATATCAGTATGCCCAAGAAAGTCTCAGTGGAGAAACCCTGCTTTGGGCCTTTTGCTTACCTATTCTGTTGCCCTGAATGTCAGGAAGGTCTTTGCCTCAGGCCACACTTTGTGAAGCCTGCAGAAAATAGTTTTCAAATGGAAAAGAATGGTCATTACCTGTGCCTCTTTGCTTAATTGCTTTGGAAATGGATGTTTCTGAATCAGCCTCTCAGCCCTATGTGAGGCTGTGGCTTAGATTCACAGCACATGATGGGTCTAAAGAAAAATCCCATGTGTGCATCCCAAACCAAAATGGGCAAAAGAGCTGTCAGAGTGGTTCTTACAATACAGGAAAGTCGGGGACCTTCCACCTGATGAGAACCTCAAATGTCCATGCACAAATGATACCTGGAGAAGTTGTAGGCAGGTATGAAGCACCTGAGAGAGCAAAAGTCATCTTCCATGGCAAACAACCTGGTCAGGATGAAGGGATGTGTCTGAATCTGAATCTCTCTGTTCTTATTGTAGAGAAGATGGACCTAACCAGGCCTGAGTGGAGAGCTGTTCCCGGGTGCCAATGGTTGATATACATTCTACCTTATGAAAGTGTCACAGGAAGTAGGGGCAACCTCCATCTTATGTTACCCTTGGAAGCAACTGTTAGGACAAAGTGGTTGCCAAGGCAGTGACCTCATTCAGTTCCAAAGAATGTGACATACCTCATTTCCTTGGTGATGGAACTCTCTGAACTTGGTATCCAAGAAGCCAGGCACCAGAGGCAGTCCCAGTCCCAGTCCCAGTGGGCTCACTTGTTTGGATTTACCAAGGACAGAGTCAGTTTTCTTGGTACCTAATGATGTGAGGATGGCCAAATGCCAGGAGAGCTCTGAAGATGGACCTTTCCTGAGAAAACAGGTAGTGGCTAACCACTTTTTCCTGACATCTTCACAGAGTTGGTCAAGGAAAGAATGTCTGAGAGAAGACAGGCCATTTCGGGGGAACATAGTATGGCCCAACAGTCAGAGGACACTCCGGATAGTCACAGACCTACTTGGGGCAAGGAGGTGCCTTTGTGGGAGTGGGTGTGGGTTTGTTGTTTTGTCTCATGTTCTGAGAATGGATAGGATAGGCGGTTTGTTTGGTTTGGAGTGGACAGTTTCTAGTAAGTCATTTGACACGGCGAGTGTTTCTGTTTCTGTGTATCCCACTGTGTCTGTTGTTGTAGACATTAGAAAAGAGAATGCATTAATGGATGTGTCCTGTCTAGTATAAATCTTCCCATAATTCATCCTGCCCAATATATGAATGGACTGCAGCTTGTCTTATCGATGTGCAACACCTGCTATCTTTCTAAGTTGTTGTTTTCTTCCTGAATTCTGGCCACTCTCCAGAATAGGCTCATGGATTTGTGTCCAAAATATGTACCACTGCCAAGCTCTGTGACATGGCCATGTACTGGATAGCTGAAGAGAATGGCGAGCATCTCAGAAAACTCAGATATCAGTGTGACCAGAAAAATCTCAGTGCAGAAACCCTGCTTTGGGCCTTTTGCTTACTTATTGTTGTGTTGCACTGAATGTCAGGAAGGTCTTTGCCTCATGCCACCCCTTTGTGAAGCCTGAAGAAAACAGTTTTCAAATGGAAATGAATGGGCCTCACCTATGGCTCTTTGCTTAATTGCTTTGAAAAGAGATGTGTCTTTATCAGCATTTGGACCTGTGTGTGGCTGTGACTTAGATTCTCAGCACCTGATAGATCTTAAGAATGATCCCATGTGAGCTTCCAAAACCAAAATGGCAAAAAATATCATTCATTGTGGATGAAGTCTCTTGCCTTCCTCTGTTAGGTTCCTGCACTCCATCAAATGAGAATAGGGATTCTTTGGGTCAAATGAGTTCTTCAAAGCCCTGCAGAGGTGCTTGTGTTTTCACATGACTCTAAATCACCTAAAGAATTGATACCTAAAATCAGTAGGCCTGAAATTGGAGACACAAAGAAGTATTAAAGGCAGGCTTATTTGTTCACTCCTGGTTCACAGAAACGGTGTCCAGGCTACCCTGACTTTAGGCAAATGAGGGGCAAAGGAGCTGATTTTGGACACTGTCTTGGGCTCCGCCCCTCATGGAAACCTCCAGCCAGAGGTTAAGATGATTGACTATATGGAATAAGATGAGGGCCATGTGGGAGTGTTTTGGTTTTGATTTTGGTCATTTGTGTGGCATTGGAAAAAATGACTGGGTACACGTGGGGTTGAACTCTGGTGTGATTCCCCTTAGAGACTGGATTTTGGAAGTAAACTCAGAGAAGCATTGCCATGAATTTTGTTGGGATTTTAAGAGGCCACGCATGAAAGTCGCTCTTGGAAACTGAGACCTAGGCCCCGGGTGGATTTCCACAGAGGCCTGGGAATCTCAGCAAGGATATCACATGATTTTATTCTTAAAGAAATGGCAGCCATAGTTGAGAGTCAAAACACACATGGACCTCACATTGTAGACCTCAATGGGCCTGGCCTAATGTGACCGTTTGTCCACTCTTTGGGAAGCCGTGACTGTGAGAGTTCTCCAGAGATTTCATTGAAATGAGCTTCCTCACCATTTAATGTTTGCTGAATGAACTGAAATCCACAGTGCCTCCAACTTCATGCTTGAAAAATGGCTAGATAAATACCATGAAATTTTTGAAATTCCTATGACCAGGTGGCACTGGAGAAACATTGCATGTCCTTTTGCTGATCATGATTATACCAGACAGTGCCTTGACTTACTGAGTTTCATGAAAATGGTGTAGAACAGAGATGCCAGTAAGTTGGAGCCTGCTGAGTAGTGGGTCTAGAGCAGTGGTGGGGAGGTGTTTGATAAAACATCCGTGGTAGGGCTTGTGGATCTACCATTGGATTCCAAATGACTTGTAACTGACATGGTGCAGCCAGCAGACCCTTGTATGTAAAGGCATCTTGTTACATGGAGAGTTTTCAGAGGAAAATTAAGAATCAGGTTGATATGGACAAGGGGGCAATGGGGCAAGCTGTGAGAGATAGGAGCCTAGTTGGTGCATTCTCTTGCAGACCCTGACCCACCACACGTGACAGAACTCCCTCCAGCACTGTGTCCCAGTTTAGCTCCTAGTATTTCGTGAAACAAATACCAAACTCACAGTGCAGCAGCAAAAACACCACAAAAAGTGGAAGAGGACCAAATGGCTTCACAGTCCACACGGGGAGACACTTAGTCCCCAGTGGCCTCAGTTTACCTACAAAGAGAGGATTCAGCACTGCTTCATCTAGTTCATTGGAAATAAGAAACCATGTCCTCCAGGTCACATAGATTCAGACCCAGCTTTGATGGTCTCACTACAAATGAAGCCAAATCTCCTGAAAACAGCATATATTTCAAGTGCAAAACTCAGTGGCAGTTTCTCAAAAAATTTTTAGGCCAGCAGAGATCCATGTTTGTGGAGTGTTTACCCTGTCCCTTAGTTTTGGAAACTGCTCTACCACCTCCAAGGTTGTGAACTCCTGAGCATTTTCCATTCCAGATATGTATTCACTGATTTTGTAACTCTTCTCCTCTAATTGTGTCTTACTTGGGGTGAAGGTAATGACAAGGCATTGTTCTGGTTGAGAGCAGGAGGATATTTGTGCAGCATATATTTACATACACATTGGATTCATTTTCTAATTTTCCATTCGAAATACTGAATCCCTGACACTAACCCATACCTAGTAGACTCAGACTATTCATCCTAATATAATGGAGAAAATTAACCCAAAACAATAGAAATACAAGCACTTCAGAGGAGACATGTTGTATTGTTGGACTTGACATTTGCATTATATAAGGGAGGAGTTATAAATCTAGTCAAATTTTAATTGAAATATTCTCCATGTGTTTTTAAACTTAACAAATATGTGAATTCTTGTTTCCCTTTTCTGTAGCCTATTCACACATGTATATTTATATGCATATATAGAATCCTACCAGGTATCACACGTACATTTTTGTGAGGTGGCTGTCTTGGCAGATACAAATTGTGAGAAGAGTTCACTCCTCCTAAATGCTGTTGGAAATGAAAATTCAACTTATAGGAGAGCGTCCTAGTAGAACAACATTATACATTAGCTCATGTTCAGTAAAATAAATATTTTTGCATTTGTGGATGATACATATTTACTGATGAATTTCGATTGGCATTTATATTGGTACTTTTTAATGTCTGTGAGTTGTGTGTGTGTGTGTGTGTGTGTGTGTGTGTATAGATATAGATATAGATATAGATATAGATATACTCTCCAAATTTTTCAAAATATGAAATATATGTGTCTAATATACACTCTCTAAATTCATTCATGTTCATGTATGTGGATTTATAATCCACTTTTCACAAGATTATAATCAGAAATATTCATCCACCTGAAATACATATTTGTTTCCTAGTACTGAAAACTAACTTCAGTGAATGGTGCATACAAATCCTAATTATTCTACAGTAACTGACCCAGTCTAACATCAATGCAAGTAGACTCCTATGGGACATGATATGTAATTTGTCATTCATTTGTATTCGACACTGGTACATTATTATTTCTTCAGTTTTTGCACATCATAAGATATACCTTTGCCAAGGCAGTGACCTCATTCAGTTCCAAAGAATGTGACATACCTCATTTCCTTGGTGATGGAACTCTCTGAACTTTGTATCCAAGGAGCCAGGCACCCAGAGGCAGTCCCAGTCCCAGTCCCAGTGGGCTCACTTATTTGGATTTACCAAAGATAGAGTCAGTCATTCTTGGTACCTACTGAAGTGAGGATTACCAAATGCCTGGAGAGCTCTGAATAGGGAGCTTTCCTGAGAAAGCAGGTAGTGGCTCTCCACTTTTTCCTTACAACTTTACAGAGTTGGCCAAGGAAAACAGATCTGAGAGAGGACAGGCCATTTCGGAAGAACAGAGTATGGCCACCAGTCAGAGGACACTCTGGTTAGTCATACACCTATGGGGAAGGAGGTGCCTTTTTGGGAGTGGGTGTGGGTTTGTGGTTTGTCTCATGTTCTGAAAATAGGTAGGAATGGCGGTTTGTTTGTTTTGGAGTGAACTGTTTCCGGTAAGTCGTTTGAAGAGGTGAGTGTTTCCATGTCTGTGTATCCCACTGTGCCTGTGGTAGTAGACATGAGAAAAGAGAATGCAGCAATGGATGTGTCATGTCTAGTATAAAGCTTCCCAGCATTCATCCTGCCCAATTTATGAATGGAGTGTGGCTTGCCTTATGCACGGGCAACACCTAATACCTTCCTAAGTCCCTGTTTTCTTCCTGAATTCTTGCCACTCTCTAGAATAGGCTCATGGTTATGTGTCCAAGATATGTACCAAATCCAAGGTCTTTGACATGGCCATGTACCGGATACCTGAATGGAATGGCCAGCATCTCAGAAAACTCAGATATCAGTGTGACCACGAAAGTCTCAGTGGAGATACCCTGCTTTGGGCCTTTTGCTTACCTATTGTTCTGTTGCCCTGAATATCAGGAAGGTCTTTGTCTCATGCAACCCCTTTGTTAAGCCTGAAGAAAACAGTTTTCAAATGGAAATGAATGTGCATCACCTCTGGCTCTTTGCTTAATTTCATTGGAAAAGGATGTGTCTGATTCAGGCCCTTTGCCCTGTTTTAGGCTGTGACTTAGATTCTCAGCACCTGATGGAAGTAAAGAAAGATCCCATATGTGCATCTAAACCAAAATGGAAAAACGTTCAATCAATGTGCATGAATTATATTGCCTTCCTTTGTTAGGTTTCTGAAATCCATCATGTCAGAATAGAGATTCTTTGGGTGAAATGAGTTCTTCAAATCTCTGCAGAGGGGCTTGGCTTTTCTCATGACTCCAATTCACAAAAAGAATCTAGACCCCACTGTCAGAGAGCCTCAAATTGGAGAAGCGAAGCAGTATTAAGGGCAGGCCTATTTGATCACTCCTGGTTCACAGGAAGGGTGTCCAAGCCACCCTGACATTCGGCAAATGAGGGGCAAGGGAGCTTATTTTGGACACTGTTTTGGGATGTGCCTCTCATGAAAACCTCCATCCAGATGTTATGATGAGTATCTTTATGGTAGAAGATGAGGGCCATGTAGGAGTGTTTTGGTTATAATTGTGGTCATTTGTGTGGCAGTTGGAAGAGATGACTGGGTAAACCTGTGCTTGAATTCTGCTGTGATTCCCCTTAGAGACTGAGTTCTGGAACTGACCTCAGAGAAGTATTGACATGAATTGTGTTGGGATTTTAGGAGGCCATGAATGAGAGTTGCCATTGGAACCTGGGATCAAGGCCCAGAGTGGCTTTCCACAGAACACTGGGAATCACAGCCAGGATATTACATGATTTTATTCTGAAAGACTTGGCAGGCATAATTGAGATTCAAAACACACTTGGACCTTGCTTTGTAGACCTCAATGGGCCTGGCTTCATGTGACTTTTTGGCCACTCTTTGGGTAGACTTGCCTGTGAGAGTGCTCCAGAGATTTCCCTGAAATTAGCTTCCTCACCATTTAATGGTTCCTGAATGAATTGAAACCAACATTGCCTCCAAATGCATCTGTGAAAAAATGCTAGATAATTACCATGAAATTTTAGAAATTCCTATGACCAGCTGGCACTGGAGGACCTTTGATGTCCTGTTGATGATCATGAGTATACCAGACAGGGCCTTGATTGACTGGGTTTCATGAAAATGGTGTAGAACAGAGATGCCAGTAAGTTGGGGCCTGGTAAGTAGTGGGCCTAGAGCTGTGTTATGCAAATGTGTGATAAAACATCTGTGGTGGGGCCATGTGGATCTTCCATTGGCTTCCAAATGGCTGTGACTGACTTGGTGCAACCATCACACCCATATATGTAAAGGCATATTTTTATATGGAGAGGTTTCAGGGCAATGTTCAGTATCATGTTGCTATTGTCAAGGGGGCAAGCTACTTGAGATAGAACCCTGGTTGGTGCATTCTCCTGGAGACCCTGCCAACCACACCTGACAGAACTCCCTTCAGCACTGTGTCCCATTTGAACTCGTTGTATTTCATTAAGCAAATACCAAACTCCCAGTGCAGCAGCAAGAAACACCACGAAAATTTGAGGATGACCATTGGTTTCACAGTCCACACGGGAAGACCCTTAGCCCTCAGTGGCCAAAGTTTACCTACAAAAAGAGAATTCATCACTGCTGCCTCATTTTTATTTGAAAATAAGTAACCATTTCCTCCAGGTCACATAGATGCAGATCCAGCTTTGATGGTTTCACTACAAATAAAGCTAAAGCTCCTGACAACAACATATATTTCAAGTGCCCAACCTCAGAGGCAGATTCTCAAAAAGTCTTTTGGCCAGCAGAGCTCCATGTTTGTGGAGTGTTTACCCTGTCTCTTACTTTTGGAAACTCCTCTACCACCTCCAAAGATGTGAAATCTGGAGCATTTTCCATTCTAGATATGTATTCACAGATTTTCTAACTCTTCTCCTCTAATTGTGTCTTACTTGGGGCGAAGGTAATGTCAAGGCATTGTTCTGGAGGAGAGTGGGAAGATTTTTCCGTAGCATATATTTGCATACACATTGGATTCAGTGTCCTATTTTCAATTCAAAATACTGAATACCTGACTCTAACCCATACCCTACCAGACTCTGACTACTAATCCTAATATGATGGAGAAAAATAACCCATAAAGAATAGAAATACAAGCAGTACAGAGTAGGCATGGTGTATAGATGGACTTGCCTTTTGCATGATACAGAGTTGGCGTTATAAATCTAGTCAATTGTTTGTTGAAATAGTTGTCCTAGTATTTTTAAGGTTAACAAATATGTGAATTCCTGTCTCCCTTTCTCTGTATTCTTATATGCACATATAGATTCCTATCTGGTACCACACGTACATTCTTGTGAGGTGGCTGACTTGGCAGATACAAATTGTTAGAAGAGATCACTCCTACTAAACCCTGTTGGAACTGAATATTCAACCTATGGGTGAGCTTGCTAGTTGAACAGCATTATACAAAAATCCATGTTCAGTAAAATGAATATTTTTAGATCTGTGGATGGTATATATTTTATAATGAATTTTGATTGACATATATATTGCTACTTTTTTGTCTGTGTGTGTGTTTTATGTATATGTATATATATATGTATATATATATATATATATATATATATATATATATATATATATATATATATATATATACATATATATATATATATACACTCTCCAGATTTTTCAAAATATGAAATATATGTGTCTTATATTCACTCCCTAAATTCATTCATGTTTATGTATGTGGATTTATAATCAACTATTCACAAGATTATTCTCAAAATATTCATCCACCTGAAATTTGCCCAATGCTCTCAAATGTCAATCCTATTTGTGACTACATATTTGTTTCTTCCTAAGATTATATATTTAAACTCAACCCTGTTCAAAATGTCTAATCCTATCACACACTTTATACTCTGCCTGATTTTGTAATGTCTCTATTGATATATGCTTTCCTACATATTTTCCCCACTTCATCATTGTGACTGACTCTTCACTTGTGCTGACATTTACATTCACTCTCTAATCGAAATCCTATTGCTAAGAAACTTTTGTTCCAAATCTTATACTCACCCTTCTTCCTAAACTTACTGACTATCTTCCTAATGCTACAGACTATCCCTTTTTGACTGGATGTTCTTTTCTACATTCAATCATCCAAGTAAACGTGGTGCGAGCTTCAGAGGAGGAGACTACCAACAGGCTATCTCATGCAACATCAAAAGGTTTATTGGGTGTCCAGAATGCTGGGGTTCAGAGCTCACCTGAATAGTGCAGATAGCCCTGAGAATAGCTGAAGTAGAGCTTATATACTTTCCCTGGAGAGAGAAGGGAGGGAATTGTATTGATGTGTCAGGGCGAGTGGGCGGTTTGCATGCAACTGGGAGAGGGAGTACATTCTGCAATTTGGCAGCTGGGGATAGAACATTCTGGGAACAAGTTTTGCAAACATTTCTCAAGATTTCAACAGTGTTCTGTTAAGCATACAGAAAAACAAGATGTGACAAGTACCTATTTTATTAATATTTCATTCCCCAATTCTTCTTCTGGCTAATTTTAATCATAAAAATGATCATTGGAGGGTGTCACATTCAATGTCTGCTAGTGGGGTATTACCATAAGTTTAACTCCTCCAATTTGAGCCTGGAGAAAAGACATTACACGGTTGAGCAAACAGGGTTTTATAGTTAGCAATAATATGAGGATTATTATTGGACCGGCCAGGGTTGATAAAAACGTAGTTAACCGGGGGGACTGTGTGAACCAAGACTCAAGCCACCCTTTTGGGCCGTCTCTCACTTGTTGATGCTCTTCGAGGTGTCTTTTAAATTTACTCATAGATTTTATTACGACTCCAGTATAGTCAGCATAAAAACAACATTCTTCCCTCAATGAAGCACAAAGGCCCCCTTCTCTAATGAAGAGGAGGTCCAACCCTCAACTGTTCTGTAAAACAACTTCAGAGAGAGAGGTTAAAGTTTCATGCAAAGCCCTGAAGGAGGTTTCTAATATCTTACTTTTGCTCTATTGCTGCTTCTAATTGGGTCATCTTTTGTGTCCCATGGACAATGCCACTGGTTCCTCTGCCCACCCGTGCAGCAACTCCTATTCCTAATAGGATGGCTAAAGTGAGGGATATATGTTCCCAGTGGAACCGGTTGTATGCCCCCCCTATTTGATCTTCAAATGAACCTGCGTCATGATAGAGCACTCTGGGAAACATCTGCACCATTACACAATTTATCACATATCTTGATCATTTCATGAAAACATAAACGATGTTTAAGTATATAGAATTATGCTGTTGTAGGCACTGACAAAGCAAGGCACCTAAGATAGCACTCAAGAGAGGGAAACAGTCCTATTTGGTTGCAACCGGATTCAGAGGGCATTGCTTCTATTGTAATCAATTAATCCCCTGAAACTCAAGTTTAGGTAGTTTCAGAATTTTGTACCCAACATATAAGGGATGGGGCTCAGAAGTTCACAGTCTTCAGAAGTTTAAAAAAGCAGTATTTGTTTCTGTTTTTCCTTCTGTTCTGGGCAAGTTAACTTTTCAAGGACACCTGGGAGGAGGAGAGCTTTTTCTTCCATTTCTTATTTTCCCCCTGCCAGCTTTTACCATGGAGCCCGGTTGGTAATTTCTTTATCTTAGAAATGTCGCCATCTCTGTGAAGCCCCAGCTGAAGGCCAGAGGACTTGTTCACATATTTTGTGAAAAACTAGTTAGGGGTTGTCTAGCTTAGAAGTACTGAGATTTTTAGCCAGTGGCCAAGTAGAACAGGGCAATACGAAAGAGAAAGTTTATCTACATTAAAGTCTTTATTGGGACTGTTTTGCTGAAAGTTCAAAACTCAGCCATGGTGAAGACTTCTGAAGAAGGTCATTTAAGACTTTTCTGTGGGCCTGGTACAGAGGGGGAAAGACGGGGAAGGTGGGGCTGAGAGCACCTCCGAGGATCTGAGAATGAGGGAAAAGAGAGATGTAAAAGAATAATGCGAAAGGGTATTGGGAATTTCCTAGCAGCAAACTTGAGCAGTAGATCAGGTAGAGCAGAGTGAAAGACGGGAGTGAGGATCCCAAAATCCTGTGAGGGACTTTAAATTTTAGTAACCTGTTTTCAGTGATGACAAAGCAACTTTAAAGGCCAATTATATTACATCTTGGATAAGGGTCTCAGGGCTCTCCTCAGCTCGTTTGAGCATTGGGTTAGCTGGTAAGAGGACCTGGTGGGACCCGGTGAGGGCACTGACAGGAGATGAGAGGAATGAGTCGGTGGAGCGGTACCTATGTACCTGCTACCTCAGCAAGGGGCCGATGGTCTGAGAACTGGTGGAGCTTTGGGTTTCTGATCTAGTTATTGGAGGGGAGAAATCAAGTTGCTGAGATGGGAGTGACATCAGAGGGTCTGGAGCAGAAGGCTGAGGATAATGATCTATTGGAGAAGCATAGTTCAGGATGTGAGTGAGGGAGGGAAAAGGCTTCCACATAGGGGAATTTCCTTTCACTCTTTTGAGCACTTGCAGAAGTTAAAAAGGTCACGCAAAATTTGAGGATCTAGAGACCCATCTGGGTGCCATAGTTTTTGGTTGTCTAATTGGTAATGTGGCCAATGCTGTGTACTGAATTTGATGAAGAATTGGGGTTTCATCAGGCAGCCCCTGTATGCACACATTTCCATGACATACAGAAAAAGTCGGCTTTTCCCCCACACAGCCATTACTCTTTGTGGCTTTGATAGTCTGCCAGGCAAACTTAGTAATCTAGACTAGCCAATCTGCATCTGGCTCGCGTGTCCCTACATCCATAATGTTTGTTTCCATTATCTATGGTACAGAAGGGATTTAATGGTATTTTAGTGGGATCCTCTTCATCAGGGATATCACAATAGGAAATACCTATAGCCAGCTAACAAATGTCTGGGTGGAGAGATGGCCACCAGGTCCCTAAGGGGGCTGTATGCGTGATAGACCATACTTCTTTTCCAGTAGGATTTGTGATCAGCCATCACTGCTTAATGGGCTGATGAGGGTTAGGACTACTTGTAGCCAAGGGGAGAGTATATAACCTTATTCACATTGCCAATACACAATTTGAAACTGTTACCAGTCTTTTTCAGTTTCCAGAAAGATTCTGTATAGGCAGCAGGCTTGAGATGAGAGGTATGGATCCAGGAAGTGATTCTGTTTACGTTTACCACTGTAGGTGTTATAATAGCACCTGGTATGGTCCTTTCAGCGGGGTACCAGGGATGACACCTGATATCATCTTACATAGATGAAATCTCTTACTTGATATGGATGTGGAATCCCCTGGTTCCCAGTTGGGTAGGCAGTGGCCAGCTGTTTTCACAGGTATTACTGAGTTCTTTCAAGATCTTTAAGTCTGTCAAGCAAGGGGGTGTGGAAAGGATCTTTAGGTCTTACAGTTGGGCTTAGGTCCCCTACTGGAGGAGGGCCACCATAAAGAATTTCACACGTGGTAAGGTTACTCAAAGAAACAAAGGGATTTTTTCTTGCATGAAACATTGCATAAGGCAGGAGCATAGTCCAATCTTATGCTGGTCTCTAAGCTTAATTTCTTTAAGGTCTCTTTAATGGTTCTATTCATTCTTTCTACTTGTCTTGAACTCTGTGGTCTATAAGCACAATTTAACTTCCAATTAATCCCCAGGTTCCTGGCTAACCCCTGACTTACCTGGGTCATGAACATCGGTCCATTGTCAGATCCTATTACCGGCTTAGCTTCCTCCAATGGTAGAGAGGCTTAGTCAGCAGCAGCGGAATCACTTAGAGTGTGTTGTGTGTTAGGGGACGAGGGCAGGGGATAAGGAGGGGGAGAAGAGTCCAGTAGAGTCAAATCTGTGACTCAGGGAGAACAGAGGGTGGAGGAGGAGGAGGTTGAGAGGGTTTGAGAGATCATGGGGGAAGGAGTAGGAGCAGAGGTAGGGGCAAGGAAAGGCTTCACCCATGGAGGAGGAGATTTGCAGAGGTCCTGCCAAGTTAAGATATATGGCTGTTGATCCGGATGGCTATGTGGCGCTGGCTGAAAGACAATACCTCTGACTTTTTAAATTAGTGGGAAGTAGAAAGATCCGTCTAGGGGCCATACGACTCCAAAGATGGGCCATTCTGAGGCACAGAGATTCTGCCAGGTCCAGCGTTTTACTAAAAAAAGAAAGATTCTGAGCCCTTAAGCGGACTTTGTTCCAGTGCTCAAGGGTCAGGGACAGAGGCATTGACGTGCTCTGTTCCATAATGAAAGTTCCACAAACAGTAAAAGCAAGGACACACGACACAGATAAGACAAGACCATAAAGACAGGCAATGAACGTCCAACACTGAGACCAGGAATGAGTAGCCGGCAAAACCCAATGGTATGGCAATAACGAATCTAAAAGAAAATATCACTGAGTCGAGAAGACTATTGTTCCTTGATTTCCCGAGTTCTCTGCGGGGTCCTCCAGAGAGGTGCCCTTTGTCTCTGTGACATGTCTCTCAGCCACCGTCGGAGAGAGCCCAGGATCTTCATCGCCAGCAATTTTGCCAAGCCCTAACAAAAAACCTGAAACCAGAAAGAGGCGCCTTACTTGCTCCGAGAGGAGCCCGTTGGGGTCTCTCATCCGCCACTGCTGGAACTCAGTGGAACCTCAATATGTAAAGGTCAGGCGAGTGTCAGAGGAAGATACTACCAAGAGACTGTCTCATGCAACAGCAAAGGGTTTATTTGTGGTCCAGCATGCTGGAGCTCAGAGCTAAATTAAATAGAGCAGAGACCTCTGAGAACAGCTTAAGCAGAGCTTATATACTTTCCTTGGAGAGGGAAGAGAGGGAAGTTCAGTGATGGGTAAGGGCGAGTGGGCGGTTTGCATGACACCGAGTGAGGGAGTACATTCTGCAGTTCGGCTGTTGGGAACAGTACATTCTAGAACAAGATTAGCAAACATTTCTCAAGATTTCAACAGTGTTTTGTTAAGCATACAGAAAAACAGGAAGTGACAAGTACCTATTTTATTAATTTTATTAACCTTTCACTACCGACTATGCCTTTTTGACTTGATGTTCCTTCTACATTAATTCATGCAACGTACAAGGTGCTATGCCATTGTATATCGATTTATCTGAGACAACTCTGCAGAACGTAATTCAACACCACGTATCACTATCAAGGGCCCAATGCCCTTCTGGGCTTCAAATCAGACTTAAATTTCTTTTTTCATACATATATTTCACCTATATATTCTTCTACACATAGCAAGTTCCCAATACGATCATTCATCCAGGAAAATGATTTCTAACCCAAATCGAGCATGTTTTTAACCATAACCGGGCACTGTTCCCTCAATCTAACTTTACAGAAGAGCAGGGAAGGAGTTGATATTACAATACAGAAATGTAGAAAAACTTCCACCTGCTGAGAACCTCAAAGGTCCATGCAGAAATGATCCCTGGAGAAGATGTAGGAAGCAATAAAGGACCTGAGACACCAAAAGTCATCTTCCATGGCAAATAACCCGGTCAGGATAAAAGGTTGTGTCTGAATCAGATTTTTTTTTAATGTAGAGATCATGGACCAAACCAGGCCTGTGTGGAGATCTATTCCTGGGTGCCTTTGGTTGATATACCATTCTAACTTGTGAAAATGTCACAGGAAGTAGGGCCGGCCTCAATTTCTTGGGACCCTTGGAAGCAACAGTTAGGACAAAGTGGCTGCCAAGACAGTGCCCTCATTCAGTTCAGGAAGGAAGTGACCTCACCTCACTTTCTTGGTGATGGAACTCTCTGAACGTGGGATCCAGGAAGCCAGGCACACAGAGCCAGTCCCAGTCCCAGTCCCAGTGGTCTCACTTGTTTTGATTTACCAAGGACAGGGTCAGTATTTTTTGGTACCTACAGATGTGAGGAAGGCCAAATGCCAGGAAAGCACGGATGCAGGGCTTTTCATGAGAAAGCAGGTAGTAGCTCACCGTTGGCTCCTAAGAAGTTCACAGAGTTGGCCAAGGAGACAAGATCTGAGACAGGAAAGGCCATTTTGGGGGAACATATTATGGCCCACAAGTCAGAGGACACTCTGGATAGTCACAGACCTACTTAGGGGAAGGAGGTGCCTTTGTGGGTGTGGTTGTGGGTTTGTGGTTTTGTCTCATTTTCTGAGAATAGGTAGGACAGTCGGTTTGTTTCATTTGAAGTGGACTGTTTCTAGTAAGTCTTTTCACAGGGCGAGTGTTTCTATGTCTGTGTATTCCACTGTTTCCGTGGTTGTAGACATTAGAAAAGAGAATCCATCAATGGATGTGTCGTGTCTAGTAGAAATCTTCTCAGCATTCATATTGCCCCGTTTATGAATGGACTGTAGCTTGCCTTATCGATGAGCAACACCTGCTACCTTCCTAAGTTTCTATTTTTGTCCTGAATTCCGGCCAATCTCAAGAATAGGCCCATGGTTTTGTGTCCAAGATATGTACCACCTCCAAGCTCTGTGACATGGCCATGTACTGGATAGCTGTAGGTGATGGCGAGCATCTCAGAAAACTCAGATATCAGTGTGACCAGGAAAGTCTCAGAGGAGAAATCCTGCTTTGGGCCTTTTGCTTACCTATTGTTCTGTTGCCCTGAATGTCAGGAAGGTCTTTGCCTCAGGCCACCCCTTTGTGAAGCCTGAAGAAAACAGTTTTCAAATGGAAATGAAAGGGCATACCTGTGGCACTTTCCTTAATTGCTTTGGAAAGGGATGTGTCTGAATCAGGCCCTTGGCCCTGTGTGTGGCTGTGGCTTAGATTCTCAGCACCTGATGGATCTAAAGAAAGTTACCATGTGTGCATCCAAAAGAAAATTCGCCAAAAGAGCAATTATTGGGATGAAGTCTCTCGACTTCCTCTGTAAGGTTCCTGACTTCCATCAAGTGAGAATGGGATCCTTTGGGTCAAAAGAGTTCTACAAAACCTGCAGAGGCTAGCCCATTGTGCTTGGGTTTTCTCATGACTAAAATTCACATAAAGAATCTAAACCCCACAGACAGTAGTCCTCAAATTGGAGAGTTATTAACGGCAGGCCTATTTGATCACTTTTGGTTCACAGGATGGGTGTCCAGGCCACCTTGACTTTAGGCAAATGAGGGGCAAAGGAGCCTATTTGGGACACTGTCTTGGTCTGCACCCCTCAAGGAAACCTCCAGCCAGATTATGATGAGTGTCTATATGAAAGAAGATGAGGGCCATATGGGAGGGTTCTTGTTTTAATTGTGGTAATTTGTGTGGTAGTTGGAAGAGATGACTGGGTCCACCAGGGCTTGAACTCTGGTGTGATTCCCCTTAGAGACTGAGTTCTGGAACAGAACTCAGAGAAGTATTGCCATGAATAGTGTTGGGATTTTAGGAGACCACGCATGAGAATCGCTTTTGGAAACTGAGATCTAGGCCCAGGATGGCTTTCCACAGAGCTCAGGGATTCTGAGCCAGGATATCACATGATTTAATTCTTAAAAACTTGGTAGCCATAGTTGAGAGTCCAAACACACATGGACCTCACATTGTATACCTCAATGGGCCTGGATTCATGTGTCCTTTTGGCCACTCTTTGGAAAGGCTTGCCTGTGAGTGTTCTCCAGAGCTTTCATTGAAATGAGCTTCCTCACCATTTAATGGTTCCTGAATTAAATGAAACCCACGGTGCCTCCAACTTCATCCTTGAAAAATGACTAGATTAATACCATGAAATTTTTGAAATCCCCATGACCAGGTGGCACTGGATAACCTTAAGATATCCTGTTGCTGATCATGAGTATAACACACAGTGCCTTGATTGACTGAGTTTCGTGAAAATGGTGTAGAACAGAGATGCCAGTAAGTTGGAGCCTGCTGGGTAGTGGGCGTAGAGCAGTGGACTATAGGTGTGTAAATAAATATTTTTGGTAGGACCACATGGATCTTCCATTGGCTTCCAAATCTTGCGACTGACATGGTGCAGGCAGCAGACCTTTATATGTAAAGGCATCTTGTTATATGTAGAGGTTTCAGGGCAATGTTCAGAATCAGGTTGCTATAGTCAAGGGGAAAGCTATGTGGGATAGAAGCCTGGTTCGTACATTCTCTTGCCGACCCTGACCAACCACACATGACAGAACTCCCTCCAGCATTGTGTCCCAGTTTAACATATTGTATTTCATGAAGCAAATACCAAATTCCCAGTGCAGCAGTAAGAAACACCCTGAAAAGTGGAGGATGACCAAATGGCTTCACAGACCACACGGGAAGACACTTAGCTCCCAGTAGCAACAGTTTACCTACAAAGGGAGATTTCAGACCTGCTGCCTCATGTTCATTACAAAATAAAGAACCATGTCCTCCAGGTCACATAGATGCAGACCCAGATTTTTGGTGTCACTACAAACGAAGCTAAATCTCCTGACAATTACATATATTTCTTTTTCTTTTTTTAATTAATTTTTATTGTAGGTTGTTCAAAACAGTACATACTTCTTGATATATCTAATTTCACACTTTGATTCAAGTGGGATATGAGCTCCCATTTTTACTCCATATACAGATTGCAGAATCACATCAGTTGCAGAACCATTGATTTACATATTGCCATACATATATTTCTTGTGCCTAACCTCAGAAGAAGTTTCTCAATACGTCTTTAGGTCAGCACAGCTCCATGTTTCTGGAGTGTTTACCCTCTCCCATACTTTTGTAAACTGTTTTACCACCTCCAGTGTTGTGAACTCCTGAGCATTTTTCATTCCACATATGTATTCACAGGTTTTCTAACTCCTCTCCTCTAATTGTGTCTTACTTTTAGCGATGGTTATGTCAAGGTATTGTTCTGGATAAGAGAGGGAAGATTTTTGTGTATCACATGTTTGCATACACATTAGATCCATTTTCCTATTTTCCATTTGAAATACTGAATCCCTGACACTAACCCATACCCTACTAGACTCTGACTACTAATCCTAATATCATGGAGAAAAAAAAACCTAACTGAATAGAAGTACAGTCCTTTTATAGGAAGCATGGTGTATATTTGTATTTGTCTTCCTCTTTATCAAGAGTATGTGTTTTAAATTTAGTAAACTTTTCATTTTAATATTTCTCCATGATTTTTTAAAGTTATCACATATGTAAATTCCTGTCTCCCTTTCTCTGTATCCTATTCAGCACATGTAATTTTTTTATGCATATACAATATCCTACCTGGTATCACACGTACATTCTTGTAAGATCACTGACTTTGGAATATAAAAATTGTGAGAAGAGATGACTCTCCCTAAATAATGATGGAACTGAAAATTCCACCTATGGGTGAGCTTCCTAGTGAAAAACACTATACATAAATCCATGTTCAGTAAAATGAATATTTTTGGATTTGTGAATGAATTATATTTCATGATGAATATCGATTGGCATATATATTGCTAAATATTAATGTGTGTGTGTGTGTGTGTGTGCATGTGTGTGTGTGTGTGGGCGTGTGTGTGTGTGTATATTCTACGGATTTTAAAAAAATATGAAAAATATGTGTCTTATTATACACTCCCTAAATTCATTCATATTCATTTATGTTCATTTAAATTCAAATTTTCACAAGATTATTCTCAGTAATATTCATACACCTGAAATATATTTTGGTTTCCTACTACTGAAAACTAAGTTCAGTGGATGGTGCTTAAAAATCCTAATATTTCTACAGTAACTGACCCAGTTTAACATCAATGCAAGTAGATTGCTATGGGACATGATGTGTAATTTGAAGTTCATTTTTACTCAACACTGGTACATTACTATTTCTTCAGTTTATGGACATCATAGGATGTATTTTTTCATCCACAACTTCACAAATTTTTTTGGCATTTGGTTCACTTTCAATTACTTACTACTTCAGAACACATGTATTCCTCCATGTTTCTTTACTGGTCTTTTCACTAGACTTCTTTCTAAACACATTATTTTCGATTCCATAATTATTTTTGAAGCAAAACTCACTCTTCACGATAAACCGTAACCCTAATAATACCATTGCATATATAACTCGTTGGAATGATGGTATATATATCAATATAAGATTTCCAATATATTTTCAGATGCAAACTCAATCCATTATTTAATGTTGGATCCAGTTACATACTTTATTCACAATATGGTCTATTCCTGCATCATCTCAATAATCATCAACACAAGGTACACCTATTTGTATCCCAGTACTAATTTATAAGTTTCCAGAATATTACTCCCCTTTATGGTGGAAGAAATACTTATGTCACCTGATCTACATATACATTTTACCACAGTAGTATTCTGGACACAAAATGCAAAGGTCACACATATGATTGTACCAAAGCCTAAATAGAAAGTGACCATGGATTACTAAAAGCATCTATGTCCAGGGTGCCTACTGCTCTCAAATGTCAATCCTATTGGTTACTACATATTTGTTTCTTCCTAAGATTATATATTTAACCTCAAGCCTGTTGAAAATATCTAATCCTATCACTCACTTTATACTTTTCCTGATTTCCTAATGCCCCTATTGATATCTGCTTTCCTACATATTTTTCCCAGTTCATCATTGTGACTGTCTCTTCACATGTGCTGATATTTACATTCACCCTCTAACTGAAAACCAATTGCTAAAGAACTTTTGGTCCAACTCCGAGACTCACTCTTCTTCCTAAACCTACTGACTATCTTCCTAATCCTACAGACTATCCCTTTTTGACTGGATGTTCTCTTCTACTTTCAATCATCCGAGGTATAGGGTCCTATGCCATTGTATATCGATTTATCTGAGACCTCGGTGCAGAACATAATTCAATCTAAGTATACCAATCAAGGGCCCAATGCCTTTCTGGGCTTCAAATCTTTCCTAGATCTCTGATCTCATACATATATTTCACATTTATATTCTTATAAATATCACAGGTTCCCAATACCATAATTCATCCAGTAGAATGACTCCTAACCCAAATCGAACATGCTATTAACACTAACCATACACTGTTCCCTCAATCTCACTTTACAGAAGAGCAGGGACAGAGTTGGTCTTAAAATCCAGGAAGGTAGGGTATCATCCACCAGCTGAGAACCTCAAAAGTCCCTGCAGAAATAATCCCTTGAGTCGGTGTAGGCAGGTATGAAGGATCTGAGAGAGCAAAAGTCATCTTCCATGGCAAACAACCTGGTCAGTTTGAAGGGATGTGTCTGAATTAGCCTCTCTCTTCCTAATGTAGAGAAGATGGACCAAACCATGGCTGTGTGGAGAGCTGTTCCCCGGTGCCTATGGTTGATATACCATCCTAACTTATGAATGAGTCACAGCAAGTAGAGGCAGACTCCATCTTTTGGGAACCTTGGAAGAAACTGTTAAAACAAAGTGGTTTCCAAGGCAGTGACTTCATTCAGTTCTTGAAGGAAGTGACCTCACCTTACATTATTGGTGATGAAAGTCTGTGATCTTGGGATCCAGGAAACCAGGCACACAGAGTCAAACCCACTCCATGTCCCAGTGGGCTCACTTGTTTGGATTTAACAAGACAGAGTCACTCTTTCTTGGTACCTACTGATGTGAGGACAGCCAAATGCCTGGAAACTATGAAGACTGGCCTTTCCAGAGAAAGCAGGTAGTTTCTCACCACGGGCTCCTGACAACTTCACAGAGTTTGCTAAAGAGACCAGATCGGAGACAGGACACGCCACTTTTGGGGAACATAGTATGGCCCACAAGTCAGAGGACACTCCGGATAGACACAGACCTACTTGGGGGAAAGAGGTGCCTTTTTGGGTGTGAGTGTGAGTTTGTGGTTTTGTCTCATGTTCTTAGAATAGTTAGGAAAGCTGGTTTGTTTGTTTTGGAGTGGACAGTTTCTAGTAAGTCCTTTGACAACGTGAGTGTTTCTGTGTCTATATATCATACTGTGTCCGTGATTGTAGACAGTAGAAAAGAGAATGCATCAATGGATGTGTCCTGTCTACGAGAAAGCTTCAAAGCATTCATCCTGAGCAATTTATGAATGGACTGCAGCTTGCCGTATGGATGGGCAACTCCTGGTATCTTTCTAAATTCCTGTTTTCTTCCTGAATTCTGGACACTCTCCAGAATACGCTCATGATTTTGTGTCCAAGATATGTACCACCTCAATCTCTGTGACATGGCCATGTACTGGATAGCTGATGGGAATGGTGAGTATCTCAGAAAACTCAGATATTAGTATGCCCAAGAAAGTCTAAGTGGAGAAACCCTGCTTTGGGCCTTTTGCTTACCTATTCTGTTGCCCTGAATGTCAGGAAGGTCTTTGCCTCAGGCCACACTTTGTGAAGCCTGAAGAAAATAGTTTTCAAATGGAATTGAATGGTCATTACCTGTGCCTCTTCGGTTAATTGCTTTGGAAATGGATGTGTCTGAATCAGCCTCTTGGCCCTATGTGAGGCTGTGGCTTAGATTCACAGCACATGATGGGTCTAAAGAAAAATCCCATGTGTGCATCCAAAACCAAAATGGACAAAAGAACTGTCATGGTGGATAGAGTCTCTCGCCTTCCTCTGTAAGGTTCCTGACCTCCATTAAGTGAGAATAGGGATCATTTGGGTCAAGTGAATTCTTTAAAGTTCTGCAGAGGCTATCCCATAGGTTCGTGGGTTTTCTCATGACTCCAATTCACATCTATGTTTACAGAAGAGCAGGGACAGTGTTGGTCTTACAATACAGGAATGCAGTGGATCTTCCATCTGTTGAGAACCTCAAAGCTCCATGCAGAAATGATCTCTGGAGAAGATGTAGGCAGCTATGTAAGACCTGAGAGAGCAAAAATCATCTTCCATGGCAAACAACCTGGTCAGGATTAAGGGTTGAGTCAGAATGAGCCTATCTCTTCTTAATGTAGAGAAGATGGACCAAACCCGGCCTGTGTGGAGAGCTGTTCCCTTTTGCCTACGGGTGATATACCATTCTAACTTGTGAAAGTGTCACAGGAAGTAGGGGCAGCCCTCATCTCATGGGACCATTGGAAGCAATTGTTATGACAAAGTGGTTGCCAAGGCAGTGATCTCATTCAGTTCCTGAAGAAAGTGATCTCATCTCACTTCCATGGTGATGGAACTCTCTGAACTTGGGATACAGAAAGCCAGGCACCCAGAGCCAGTCTCAGTTCTAGTCCCAGTGGTCTCACTTTTTTGGATTTACAAAGGACAGAGTCAGTCTTTCTTGATACCTACTGATGTGAGGATGGCCAAATGTCAGGAAAGCTCGGAAGAGGGGCTCTTCCTGAGAAAGCAGATAGTGGCTCACTCCTGGCTTCTAACAACTTCACATTGTTGGCCAAGAAGACCAGATCTGAGACAGGTCAGGCCATTTCGGAGGATCATAGTATGGCCCATCAGTCAGAGCACACTCCGGAGAGTCACAGACCTATTTGGGGGAAGGAGGTGCCATTGCGGGTGTGGGTTTGTGGTTTTGTCTCATGTTCTGAGAATAGTTAGAAAAGGCGGTTTGTTTGGTTTGGAGTGAACTGTTTCTAGTAAGTCGTTTGACAATGCAAGTGTTTCTATGTCTGTGTATCCCACTGTGTCCGTGCTTGTAGACATTAGAAAAGAGAATGCATCAATGGATGTGTCCTGTCTCATAGAAAGCTTCCCAGCATTCATCCAGCACAATTTATGAATTGAATGCGGCTTGCCTTATTGATGGGCGATACCTGCTACCTTCGTAAGTTGCTGTTTTCTTCCTGAATTATGGCCATTCTCCAGAATAGGCTCATGGTTTTGTGTCCAAGATATGTACTACCTCCAAGCTCTGTGACATGGCCATGTACTGGATAGCTGAATGGAATGGCGAGCATCTCAGAAAACTCAGATATCAGTGTGACCAGTAAAGTCTCAGTGGAGAATCCCTGCTTTGGGCCATTTGCTTACCTATGGTTCTGTTGCCCTGAGAGTCAGGAAGGTCTTTGTCTCAGGCCAACCCTTTGTGAATCCTGAAGGAAAGATTTTTCAAATGAAAATGAATATGCTTTACCTTTGGCTCTTTCCTTAATTGATTTGGAAAGAGATGTGTGTGAATCAGCCTCTTGGCCCAGTGTGATTCTTTGACTTAGATTCTCAGTACCTGATGGATCTAAAGAAAGATCCCATGGGTGCATAAAATCCAAAATGGCAAAAATAGCAGTCATTGTTGATGAAGTATTTTGCCTTCCTCTGTAAGGTTCCTGAATTCCATCAAGTGAGAATAGGGATCTTTTGGGTCAAATGAGTTCTTCAAATGTATTCAGAGGCTATCCAATAGGTGCTTGAGTTTTCTCATCTTTCCAATTCACATAAAGAATCTGTACCCGACACTCAGTAGGACTCAAATTGGAGAAGCAGAGCAGTATTAAGGGCAGGCCTATTTGATCACTCCTGGTACACAGGAAGGGTGTACAGGCCACTGGGAATTTAGGCAAATGAGGGGCAACAGAGCTTATTTTGGACACTGTCTTGGGCTACGCTAATGCTATCAAATGTCAATCCTATTGTTGACTTCATATTTGTTTTATCCTAAGCTCATATATTAATCCTCAACCCTGTTGAAAATATCTAATCCCATCACTCACTTTATTCTTTTCCTGATTTCCTAATGTCTCTATTGATATCTGCTTTCCTACATATTTTGCCCTGTGCATCATTGTGACTGACTCTTCACTTGTGTTGACGTTTACATTGACTCTCTAACCAAAACCCTATTGCTAAAGAACTTTTGTTCCAAATCCTATACTCACTTTTCTTCCTAAACTTACTGACTATCTTTATAATCCAACTGACTATAACTTTTTGAATGGATGTTCTCTTCTACATTCAATGATCCAAGTACAGTTCAGGTTTCTATTCAACCGGGTGAGGGAGTAGATTCTGCAGTTTGGCAATTGGGGACAGCACATTCTGGCAACAAGATTAGCAAAGAGTTCTCAAGATTTCAACAGTGTTTCGTTAAGTGTACAGAAAAACAGGAAGTGACAAGTACATATTTTATTAACCTTTCATTCCCCACTTCTTTTTCTGGCTACTTTTAATCATAAAAGTAATCTTTGTGGGGTGTCACATTCTATGTCTGCTAGTGGGGTATTACCATAATTTTAATTTGTCCAATTTGAGCTTGGAGAAAAGAAATTACATGGTTGAGGAAACAGGGTTTTATAGTTAGTAATACTATGAGGATTATTATTGGACCGGCCAGGGTTGATAAAAACGTAATTAACCAGGGGGACTGTGTAAAAAAAGACTCAAACTACCCTTTTGTGCCTCTCTCTCTCGTTGTTGCTCTTCAAGGCATCTTTTTAATTTACTCATAGATTTTTTTACAACTCCAGTATTGTCGACATAAAAACAACATTCTTCCCTCAATGAAGCACAAAGGCCCCCCTCTGTCATGAAAAGGAGGTCCAACCCTCGACTGTTCTGTAAAGCAACTTCAGAGAGATAGGTTAAAGATTCCTGCAAAGCTGTGATGGAGGTTTCTAAAATCTTTAAGTTTTGATCTATTGCTGCTTCTAATTGGGTCACTTGTTGTGTCCCATGGACCAGAGCAGTGGTTCTTGTGCCCAACCCTGCAGCAACTCCTATTCGTAATAGAATGGCTAAGGTGAGGGACATATGTTCCCAGTGGAACCGGGTTGTATGTCCCCCTCTTTGATCTTCAGATGAACCTGCGTCATGATAGAGCACTCTGGGAAACATCTGCACCATTTCACAATTAATCACATCTGTTGACCATTTCATGAAAACATAAACAATGTTTAACTATATAGAATTATACTGTTGTAGGGACGGACAAGGCAAGGCACCTAAGATAGCACCAAAGACACGGAAACAGTCTTTTTTGGTTTCAACCAGATTCAGAGGGCATTGCTTCTGTTGTAATCAATTAATCCCCTGAAACCCAAGTTACGTAGTTTCAGAATTTTGTACCCAACATGTAAGGGAAGGGGCTCAGAAGTTCACAGTCTGCTGAAGTTCACAAAAAGCAGTTTTTGTTTCTGTTTTTTCCTCAGTTTGGGCAAGTTAACTTTTCAAGGACACCTGGGTGGGGGTGTCTTCCCTTTCTTTTTTTCCCCCTTCCAGCTGTTTCCATACAGCCCAGTTTGTAACTTCTTTATCTTAGAAATGTAGCCATCTCTGGGAAGCCCCAGCTCAAGGCCAGAGGACTTTTTTTCAAATATTTTGTGAAAAACTAGTAAGGGTGTGTCTAGATCAGGAGTGCTGAATTTTTTAGCCAGTTGCCAAGGAGACCAGGGCAACACAAAAATAGGAAGTTTATCTACAGTGAACTCTTTTATAGAGACTCTTTTGCTGAAAGTCCTAAATCAGCCATGGTGAAGACTTCTGGAGAAGGTCAGTTAAGACTTTTCTGTGGGCCTGGTACAGAGGGGGAAAATTTGGAAGGCAGGGATAAGAGCAGCTCTGTGGATCTGAGAATGAGGAAGGAGAGATGTAAAAGAATATTGGGAGAGGGCTTTGGGATCTTAATAGCAACAAAAACTTGAGCAGTAGAACAGATAGAACAGAGGGGGAGACGGGAGTGAGATTCCAAAAAGCCTGTGAGGGACTTTAAATTCTTAGTAACCTGTTTTTAGTGATGACAAAGCAACATTAAAGGCCATTTTCATTACATCTTGTATTAGGGTCTGAGGATTCTTCTCAGCGGGTTTGAGCTTTGCATTAGGTGGTAAGGGGACTGGGTGGGACCCGGTGCGGGCACTGACAGGAGAGGAGAGGAGTGAGTGAATGGAGTGGTACCTCAGTACCTGCAACCTCAGCAAGGGAGCAATGGTCTGAGAACCAGTCGAGATTTGGGTTTTTGATCTAGATATTGGAGGGGAGAAATCAAGTTGCTGAGGTGGGAGTGACAGCAGAGAGTCTGGAGCACAAGGCTGAGGGTGAGCATCTATTGGAGAAGCATAGTTCAGGATGTGAGCAAAGGAGAGAGAAGGCCTCCACATAGCGGAATCTCCTTTTACCCTTTTGAGCACTTGCAGAAGTTAAAAAGGTCACACAGAATTTGAGGATCTAGAGACCCCTCTGGGGGCCATCGGTTTTGGTTATCTAATTCGTAATATGGCCAATGCTGTGTACAGAATTTGATGAGGAGTTTGGGTTCCATCTGACAGTCCCTGTATGCTCACATCCCCATGACTTACAATAGAAGTCTGCTCTCCCCCCCCACAGCCGTGACTGTTTGTGGCTTTGATAGTCTGCCGGGCAAACATAGTAATCTAGGCTAGCCAACCTGCATCTGGCTCACGTGTCCCTACATCTATAATGTTTGTTTCCATTATCTATGGTACGGAAAGGATTTAATGGAATTTTAGTGGGATCCTGTTAATCAGGGATATCCCAATAGGAAAGACCTATAGCCAGCTGACAAATGACTGGGTGGAGAGATGGCCACCAGGTTCGTAAGCTGGCTGTATTCGAGATAGGCCATACTTCGTGTCCAGTAGGATTTGTGATCAGCCATCGCAGCTTAAGGGGCTGATGAGGGTTAAGACTACTGGTCGTCAAGGGGAGAATAAATATCTTCCAGGATCTTCTTTACAACCATTTGCAATGTTTCTTTTTTCTTCTTTTTTATTTCTTTTTTTTTTTTGTGTGTGGGGAAGGCTTCAATACATCCTGAAAATGTATGTTCAAAGACTAGGAGTTATTTAAGTCCATACCTTACTGGCTTAATTTCAGTAAAGTCCACTTCCCAGAAATGTCATCGTCTGGTTCCTCATAGGTGCTTTCCTGCAGGAAGCTTGGAAGTGTAAGCTTTAACCAATTAATGGGCCTGACAGGCTTTTGTTACCCATTCAGTTATTTCCTTTTGCTGTGAGTAGGTTAGTGGAAAACTGTGTTCTTGATCCTTCACGAATGAATGCAGTTTCTTTGAACAAAGGTGAGTGAGTTGATGAACATTTGCTACTGACATAGTTAGAGCCATGATTATAGGAGTAGTTACTGAAGGATTAAAAAATTCCACTTGGGGGCCTTCAGGGTTAAAAGTTATTTTGGCCCAGAGCTTGGTGAGCAGAACTCTGCCTATCAATGTGGCCAGGGATTACTAGGAAGGAGTGATGGATTTTTCCTTTTCCCTGGTCCATGGTCCTCGTAGTTGTCAAAGCCCGATATTTACTTCTGTTAGACTCTTGAATTAGAGACCTTTTATTCGGTAGAGGGCCCAATGGGCCTTACGGGCTGAGTATATTCCCCCTGCATCTACTTCAAAGTTTATTGTGTTCCCCTCCACTTCAAAAGTTACCTTGAGGTCAGGGAGAGGATCTGAGCCCGGACTTTCTTAGTATTACTCCAGAGTCAGAATATCTGGCTGGCATGGCTGTCTCTTTCTAGGGCACTCTTTGGCCCAGTGTCCTTTTTCTTTAGAGTAGGCACATTGATCTGAGGCCAGGGGTGGCCTCTAGTGTGTGCCCAGGTATCCCTTCCTGTCTCTCTGTTTCTTAGTTTCTGGCCTATTTGTTGTTGTGACCAGGACCTTAGACAATGCCTTAGTCTGTCTTTTGTTTCTTTTATCCTCACTCAGCTCCCTTCTCTTCCTCAGTTTCTTTCTTAAAGTATACCTTCTCGGGTTCTCTGACTAAATCCCTCAAAGTCATATCTTGTAATCCATCTAAGCATTGTAACTTTCTTTTAATATCCAGGGCAGCTTTACCAATAAAGGCCATTGTGACAGATGCCTTTTGATCCTCTGCCTGAGGATTGAAAGGAGTATGTCTCTTATATACCTACATAATTATCTCTAGGAACATAGAGGGAGATTCATCAGGCCCTTAAATAATCTCTCTTACCTTGGCCAAATTAGTTGGTCACCTAGCGGCCACTAAGATACCCACTATTAGAGCCCGGCGATAAGTGGACAGATGCTCCCTACCTTCAAAGGTGTTGGGGTCCCAGTTGGGTCGTTTCAAGAGAAAGCCGGCTTTGAATATATTGGGAAGTTTTGTCGGTCACGCATTTGGTCCGAGGATACTTTTTTCTAGCATCCAGGAGGATTCTCTTTTGTTCCTCTGTCATGAAGAGAGTCCCTAGGAGTTGTTGGCAGTCATCTCAAGTAGGTTGGTGTGAAAACATCAATGACTTCACCAGACCTGAGAGCCAGGTTGGGTCCTCGGTAAAAGGAGGATTGTTATTTTTCCATTTATATAGGTCTGAAGAGGAGAAGGCCAATACTGGTAGGCTTGCATTTTTTCCCTATGGCCATCGTCAATCATTGGTCCTTAGGGATGGAGGGAAGCAACACGGGAGTTCCAGGGTTTTCAATCATTTGCCACCAGCGAGTTCCTTTAGCAACTCCAGCTTCCTCCAGGGGAGGAGGGGCTGTGTGTGACGCAGGGGAGTTATCTGGAGGGCCCTGGGCTGGCTTAGCTTCCTCCAATTGCGGAGAGGTTGAGTCAGCAGCTGGAGAATCACTTAGAGGGTGTTGGGGGTTGTGGGACAAGGGTAGAAGATAAGGAGGGGAACGAGAGTCCAGTAGAGTCAAATCTTGTGACTCAGGGAGAACAGAGGGTGGAGGAGGAGGAGGAGCAGAGGGGTTGAGAGATCGTGGGGGAAGGAGTAGGAACGGGGACACAGCAAGGAAAGGCTTCACCCACGGAGGAGGAGATTTGCAGAGGTCCTGCCAAGTTAAGGTACATTCCTGTTTATCAGTATGGCTATGTGGCCCTGGCTGTAAGACAATATCTCTGTCTTTTTAAATTAGTGGGAAGTAGAAAGATCCTTCTAGGGGCCATCCGAATCCAAAGGTGGGCCATTCTGTGGCACACAGAGTCTGCCAGGTCCAGCGTTTTACTGAAAAAGAAACATTCTGAGCCCTTAAGCGGACTTTGGTCCATAGATCAAGGGTCAGGGACAGAGGCATTGAAGTGATCTGTCCCATAATGAAAGATACACAAACAGTAAAAGCAACGACACAGGACACAGACAAGAGAAAACAATAAAGACAGGCAATGGAAGTCCAACACTGAGACCAAGACTGAGCAGGTGGCAAAACCCAATGGGCTGGCAATACCGAATCTGAAACAAAGTATCACTGAGTCGAGGAGACTATTATTCCTCGATTCCCGAGTCCTCTGTGGCGTCCCCCAGGGACTTGGCTTGTGGCTCTGTGACACGTCTGCCAGCCACCATCAAAGAGAGCTCACACACTTCATCGACAGCCATTTTGCCAAGCCCTAACCTGAAACCTGAAACCAGAAAGAGGTGCCTTACTTACCCTGAGAGTAGCCCATTGGGGTCTCTCGTTCACCACTGCTGGATTTCGGTGGAACCTCCATATATAAATATCGGAAGAGCATTGGGGGAAGAGACCACCAAGAGACTCTCTCATGCAAAAACAAAGGGTTTATTGGGGGTCCAGCATGCTGGGGCTCAGAGCTCATTTGAATAGAGCAGAGAACCCTGAGAACAGCTTAAGCAGAGCTTATATACTTTCCTTGAAGAGGGCAGGGAGGAAAGTTTATTGATGGGCCTGGGCGGGTGAGCAGTTTGCGTGCAACTGGGTGAGGGAGTACATTCTGAAGTTTGGCAGTTGGGGACAGCACATTCTGGGAAAAAGATTAGAAATCACTTCTCAAGATTTCAACAGTGTTTTATTAAGCATACAGAAAAACAGGAAGTGACAAGAATCTATTTTATTAACATTTCACTACCAACTATACTTTGCCAGATTTCCTAAAGTCTCTATTGATATCTGCATTCCTACATATTTTCCCCAGTTCATCATTGTGATTAATTCTTCACATGTGCTGACATTTACATTCACTCAATACCCGAAACCCTATAGCTAAAGAACTTTTGGTCCAAATCCTATACTCACTCTCCTTTATAAACATACCGACTATCTTCATAATACTACTGACTATCCATTTTGACTGGAAGTTCTCTTTGAAAATCAATCATCCAAGTTACAAGGTCCTATGCTTAATACCCAATCAAGGGCCAAATGCCCTTCTGGGCTTCAAATCTTACCTAGATTTTTGTTTTCAGATTCATATATTTTACCTATATATTCTTGAAAATATCGCAGGTTCCAAATACCATTATTCATCCAGCAGAATGATTTCTATTCCAAATCAAACCTGTTATTAACCGTAACCATACACTGTTCCCTCAATCTAACATTAGAGAAGAGCAAGGACAGAGTTGGTCTTAAAATACAGGAATTTAGGGGATCTTCCAACTGCTGAGAAACTCAAAGGTCTATGCGCAAATGATCCCTAGAGAAGTTGTAGGCACCTATGAAGGAACTGAGAGAGCAAAAGTCATCTTTCATTGCAAACAACCTGGTCAGCATGAAGGGATGTGTCTGAATCAGCCTCTCTCTTCTTTATGTAGAGAAGAAGGACCAAACGAGGCCTCTGTGGATAGCTGTTCCCGGTTACCAATGTTTGATATACCATTCTAACTTGTGAAAGTGTCAAAGGAATTAGGGACAGCCTCCATTTCATGGGACCTTTGGAAGCAAATGTTAGGACAACGTGCTTGCCAAGGCATTGAAATCATTCAGTTCCTGAAGGAAGTGACCTCACCTCACATTCTTGGTGATGGAACTCTCTGAACGTGGGATCCAGGCATCCAGGCACACAAATCTAGTCCCAGGCCCAGTCCCAGTGGTCTCACTTCTTTTGATTTACCAAAGACAGAGTCAGTCTTTCTTGGTATCTACTGATGTGAGGATGGCCAAATGCCAGGAAAGCTCTGAAGAGTGGCCTTTCCTGAGTAAGCAGGAAGTGGCTCACCGTTGTCTCCTGACAACTTCACAGAGTTGGCCAAGGAAACCAGATCTGAGACAGAACAGGCCATTTGATGGGAACATAGTACGGCCCACCAGTCAGAGGTCACACCCGATAGTCAGAGACCTACTTTGGGAAAGGAGGTGAATTTGTGGGTGTGAGTGTGTGTTTGTGATTTTGTCTCATGTTCTGAGAATAGGTAGGAAAGGCAGTTTGTTTGGTTTGGAGTGGACGATTTCTAACAAGTGATTTGACAAGGCGAGTGTTTTTATGTGTGTGTATCCCACTGTGTCCATGGTTGTAGACATTAGAAAAGAGAATGCATCAAAGGATGTGTCCAGGCTAGTAGAAAGCTTACCAGAATTCTTTCTGCCCAATGTATGAAAGGAATGCGGCTTGCCTTATGGATGGGTAACACCTGCTATCTTCCTAAGTTCCTGTTTTCTTCCTGAATTCTGGCCACTCTCCAGAATAGGCTCATGATTTTGTGACCAAGTTATGTACCACCTCCAAGCTCTGTGACATGGCCATGTACTGGATAGCTGAAGGGAATGGCGAGCGTCTCAGAAAATTCAGATATCAGTGTGACCAGGAAAGTCTTAGTGTTGAAACACTGCTTTGGGCCGTTTGCTTACCTAATGTTCTGTTGCCCTGAATGTCAGGAAGGTCTTTGCCTCATGCCACCCCTTTGTGAAGCCTGAAGAAAACAGTTTTCAAATGGAAATGAATATGGATCACCTGTGGCTCTTTGCTTAATTGCTTTGAAAAGGGATGTGTCTGAATCAGCCTCTTGGCCCTTTGTGAGGTTGTGGCTTAGATACTCAGCACGTCGTGGATGTAAAGAAAGATCCCATGTGTGCATCCAAAACCAAAATGGCCAAAAAGCAGTCCTTGTGGATGAAGTCTGTCGCCTTCCTCTTTAAAGATCTTGAACTCCATCAAGTGAGAATAGGGATCCTTTGGGTCAAATGGGTTCTTCAAAGACCTGCAGAGGAGCTTGTGTTTTCTCATGACTGCAAATCACATAAAAATATATACCTGACACTCAGTTTTCCACAAATTGGAGAAGCATAGAAGTATTAACGTCTAGCATATTTGATCACTCCTCTTTCACATGAAGGGTGTCCAGACCAGCCTGAATTTACGCCAAATAGGGGCAAGGGAGTTATTTTGGACACTCTCTTGGACTCCGCCACTCATGGAAACCTTCAGCCAGAGGTTGTGATTAGTGTCTATATGGAAGAAGATGAGGGCCATATGGGAGGGTTTTGGTTTTAATTTTGGTCATTTGTGTCCGGTTGGAAGACATGACTGGGACCACCTGGGCTTGAACTCTGGTGTGATTCCCCTTAGAGACTGAATTCAGAGAAGTATTGCCATGAATTTTGTTGGGATTTTAGGAGTCCACCCATGAGAATCACCCTTGGAAACTGAGATCTAGGCCCAGGGTGGCTTTCCACAGAGCCCTGGGTATCTCAGCCAGAAGATCACATGATTTAATTCTGAAAGACTTGCCAGCCATTGTTGAGAGTCACAACACCTATGGACGTCACATTGTAGACCTCAATAGGCCTGGATTCATGTGACATTTTGGCCACTCTTTGGGAAGCCTTGCCTGTGAGAGTTCTACAGAGCATTCATTGAAATGAGCTTCCTCACCATTTAAAGGTTCCTGAATGAATTGAAACCCACATTGCCTGCAACGTCATCCTTGAAAAATGCCTAGATAAATACCATGAAATTTTTGAAATTCCCATGACCAGGTGGCACTGGAGAAACTTTGGATGTCCTGTTGCTGATCATAAATATGCAAGACAGTGCCTTGATTGAGTGGGTTTCATGAAAATGGTGTAGAACAGAGATGCCAGTATGTTGGAACCTGCTGAGTAGTGGGCCTAGAGCAGTGGTAGGCAGGTGTGTGATAAAAAATTTGTGGTGGGGCCATGTGGATCTGCCATTGGATCCCAAATGGCTTGTGACTTACATGGTGCAGCCAGCAAACCCTTCCATGTAAAGGCTTCTGGTTATATGGAGATGTTTCCGGGCAATGATTAGAATCAGGTTACTATGGACATGGGGCCAAGCTATGTGGGATAGAAGCCTGGTTGGTGCATTCTCCTGCAGACCCTGACCAACCACACATGAAAGAATTGCCTCCAGAACTGTGACCCAGTTGAACTTCTTTTATTTCATGAAGCAAATGCCAAAGTCCCAGTGCAGCAGCAAGAAACACCACGAAAAGTGGAGGATGACCAAATGGCTTCCCAGTCCACATGGGAATACCCTTAGCCCCCAGTGGCCACAGTTTACTTACAAAGAGAGAATTCAGCACTGCTGCCTCATGTTCATTGGAAAATAAGAAACCACGTCCTCCAGGTCACATAGATGCAGACACAGCTTTGATAGTCTCACTAAAAAGAAGCTAAAGCTCCTGACAACAACATATATTTCAAGTGCCCAAACTCAGAGGCAGTTTCTCAAGAAGTATTTAGGCCAGCAGAGCTCCATGTTTATGGAGTGTTTACCCTGTCCCATACTAGGGAAACTCCTCTACCACTTCCAAGGTTGTAAACTCCTGAGCATATTATTCACAGATTTTATTACTCTTCTCCTCTAATTTTGTCTTACTTTGGGCGAAAAAAATGTCAAGGAATTGTTCTGGATGAGAGAGGGAAGATTTTGTTTAGCACATATTTGCATACACATTGGATTCATTTTTCTATTTTACATTTGAAATACTGAATCCTGACACTAACACATGCCCTGCTAGATTCTGAATACTAATCCTAATATAATGGAGAAAAATTACGGAAACAGAATAGAAATACAAGCAGTTCAGAGGAGGCATGTTGTATACTTGGACTTGCCTTTTGCATTATATAGGGTAGGAGTTATAAATCTAGTCAATTTTTTGTTGAAATAGTTTTCCATGTGCTTTTAAAGTTAACAAATATGTGAATTCCTGTCTCCCTTTCTCTGTATTCTATTCAGCACATGTATTTTTATATGCACATATAGAATCCTACCTGGTATCACACGTACATTCTTGTGAGTTACATGACTTGGCAGATACAAAGTGTGAGAAGAGATCACTCCTCTTAAACGCTGTTTGACCTGAAAATTCAACCTATGGGTGAGCTTCCTCGTTGAAAAAAGTTATACATAAATCCATATCCAGTAAAATGAATATTTTTGGATCTGTGGATGATTCATATTTCACGGTGTAATTCGATTGGCATATATATTGCTAATTTTTAAAATCTGTGTGTGGATATATATATATATATATATATATATATATATATATATATATATATATATTCTCTCCAGATATTTCAAAATATTTAATATATGTGTCTTATTATACACTCCCTAAATTCATTCATGATTATGTATGTGGATTTATAATCAACTTTTCACAAGATTATTCTCAGAAATATTCATTCACCTGATATACGTATTTTTTTCCTAGTATTGAAAACTAACTTCAGTGAATGGTGCATATAAATCCTAATATTTCTACAGTAACTGATCCATTTTCACATCAATGCAAGTAGATTCCTATGGGACATGATAAGTATTTTGAAGTTCATTTTTATTGAAAACTAGTACATTACTATTTCTTCAGTTTATGCACATTATTGGATATATATTTCATCCACAAGTTCACAAATTTATAGGCATTTATTTCACTTTCAATCACTTTCTGCTTCAGAAAACACGTGTTCCGCCATGTTTCAAACTGGTCTTTTCATGAGACTTCTTTCCAAACACATTATTTTTGATTTCCATAATCACTTTTGAAGCAAAACTCACACACTCTTCATGATAAACCATAACCCTAGGATTACAATTAGACGTATAACTAGTTGTTATGAATGATTATATATCAATATATGATTTCTTATGTATTTTCAGATATCAATTCAATACATTATTTAAAGTGGAACCAGTTATATTATTTATTAACTTATGGTCTATTCATGCATTATCTCTATATTCATAGACACAGGGTACACCTATTTTTACCCTCAATACTAATTTATACGTTTTCAAAATATTCCTCAAAAAATGGTGGAAGAATTACTCATGTCACCTGATCTATATATACATTTTATCACAGTAATATTCTGGACAAAAAAATCAAAGGTCACCCTTAAGGTTGTACCAGAGCATAAATGGAAAGTGAGCATGGATTACTAAAACCTTCCATGTCCAGGTGGCCTAATGCTCTCAAATGTCAATCTTATTGGTGACTACATTTTTGTTTCTTTCTAAGATTATATATTCAACCTCAAGCCTGTTGAAAATGTCTAATCCTATCACTCACTTTATACTTTGCCTGATTTAGTAATGTCTCTATTTATATCTATTTTCCTACATATTTTCCCCTGTTCATCATTGTGACTGACTCTTCACTTGTGCTGACATTTACATTCACTGTCTACCTGAAACCCTATTGCTTAAGAACTTTTGGTCTAAATCCTATTCTCACTCTTCTTTGTAAACCTACTGACTATCTTTCTAATCCTACTGACAATCCCTTTTTGAGTGGGTGTTCTATTCGACATTCAATCATCCAAGGTACAAGCTCCTATGCCATTGTATATAGATTTATCTGAGACATTTTTGCAGAAAATAATTCAAAGCTAAGTGTGCCAATTAAGGGCCCAATGCCATTCTGGACTTCATATCTTCCCTAGATTTCTGTTTTTATACTTATATTTCACCTATATGTTCTTGTAAGTATCATAGTTTCCCAATACCATTATTCGTCATGCAGAAGGATTCCTAACCCCAAATTGAACATGTTACTAACCCAAACCATACACTGTTCTCTCAATCGAACTTTACAGAACAGCAGGGACAGGGTTGCTCTTAAAATACAGGAATGTAGGGCATGTTCCACCTGTTGAGAACATCAAAGGTCCATGCAGAAATGATCCCTTGAGAAGATGTAGGCAGCTACGAAAGACCTGAGAGAGAAAAGTCATCTTCAATGGCAAACAACCTTGTCAGCATGAATGGATGTGTATGAATCAGCCTCTCTCTTCTTAATGTAGAGAAGATGGACCAAAACAGTCCTAGGTGGAGAGCTGTTCCCGGGTGCCCATGGTTTATATACCATTCTAACTTGTGAAAGTGTCACAGGAAGTAGGGGCAGCCTCCATCTCATGGGACTCTTGAAAGCAACTGTTAGGACAAAGTGGTTGTCAAGGCAATGACCTCATTCAGTTCCTGAAGAAGTGATCTACCTCACTTCCTTGGTGATGGAACTCTCTTAACTTGGGATCCAGGAAGCCAGGCACCCGAAGCCAGTCCAGTCCCAGACCCAGTAGGCTCACTTGTTTGAATTTACCAAGGAGAGTGTCAGTCTTTCTTGGTACCTACATATGTGAGGATGGCCAAATACCAGGAGAGCTCTGAATAGGGGCCTTTCCTGAGAAAGTAGGTAGTGGTTCAACGCAGGCTCCTGACAACTTCACAGAGTTGGCCAAGGAGACCAGATCTGAGATAGGACAGGCCATTTTGGGGGAACATAGTATGGCCCACCACTCAGAGGAAACTCTAAATAGTCACAGAGTTACATTGGGGAAGGAGGTGTCATTGTGGGGTGGGTGTGATTTTGTGGTTTTGTCTCATGATCTGATAATAGGTAGGAAAGACGGTTTGTTTGATTTGGAGTGGTCTTCTTCTAGTAAGTCGTTGGACAAGGCAAGTGTTTCTATTTCTGTGTATCCCACTGTGTCCGTGGTTGTAGACATTAGAAAATAGAATGCAACAATTGATATGTCCTGTATAGTAGAAAGATTCCCGGCATTCATCCTGCCCAATTTATGAATGGACTGCAGCTTGCCTTATCCATGGGCAACACCTGCTATCTTCCTAAGTTCCTGTTTCTTCCAGAATTCTCACCACTCTCCAGAATAGTCTCATGGTTTTGTGTCCAAAATATGTACCACCTCCAAGCTCTGTGACATTGCCATGTCCTGGATAGCTGAAGGGAATGGCGAGCATCTCAGAAAACTCAGATATCAGTGTGACCAAGAAAGTCTCATTGGAGAAACCATGCTTTCGGCCTTTTGCTTATCAATTGTTCTGTTTCCCTGAATGTCAGGAAGGTCTTTGCCTCAGGCCACCCCTTTGTGAAGCCTGAAGAAAACAGTTTTCAAATGGAAATGAATGGGCATCACCTGTGGCTCTTTGCTTAATTGCTTTGGAAAGGGATGTGTCTGAATCAGCCTCTTGGCCCTGTGTGAGGTTGTGGCTTAGATTCTCAGCACCTGATGGATGTAAAGAGAGATCCCATGTGTGCATCCAAAACCAAAATGGCCAAAAGAGCAATTATTGTGAATGAAGTCTCTCGCATTCATTTGTAAGGTTCCTGACCACCATCAAGTGAGAATACGGATCCTTTGGTTCAAATGAGTTATGCACAGCCCTGCAGAGGCTAACCCATAGGTTTTTGGGTTTTCTCATGACTCCAAATCATTTAAAGAATCTATAACTGACAGTCAGTAGGCCTCAAATTGGAGATGCAGAGCAGTATTAACAGCTGGCCTATCTGATCACTCCTGGTTCACCGGATGGGTGTCCAGGCCACCTTGACTTTAGGCAAATGAGGGGCAAGGGAGCTTATTTTTGACACTGTCTTGGGCTGCACCCCTCATGAAAAACTCCAGCCAGAGGTTATGATAAGTGTCTAAATGGAAGAAGATGAGGGCCATGTGGGAGTGTTTGGTTTTAATTGTGGTCATTTGTTTGGCGGTTGGAAGAGATAACTGGATCCACCTGGGCTTGAATTCTGGCATGATTCCTCTTAGAGACTGAGTTCTGGAATTTACCTCAAAGAAGTATTGCCATGAAATGTGTTGGGATTTTAGGAGGCCACGCATGAGATGCGCCCTTGAAAACTGAGATCGAGGGCCAGGGTGTCTTTCCACAGTACAGTGAGAATCTCAGCCAGGATATCACATGATTTTATTTTGAAAGACTTGGCAGCCATAATTGAGAGTCTAAACACAAATGGAACTCATATTGTAGACCTCAATGATCCTGGCTTCATGTGACCTTTTGGCCACTTTTTGGGAAGCCTTGCCTGTGAGATTTCTCCAGAGATTTCATTTAAATGAGCTTCCTCACCACATAATGGTTCCTGCATTAATTGAAATGCACAGTGACTCCAACTTCATCCTTCAAAAATGGCTAAATAAATACTATCAAATTTCTGAAATTCCCATTACCAGGTGGCACTGGAGAACCTTTGGATATCCTGTTGCTGAACATGAGTGAAATAATTTCCCACGCAATGACACTTCACCGGGAGAATTCCAATTTTATTGCTCAAAGCTGTGTGCTTATATAGAACTAAGGGGGAGATGGTATGGCTTAGATAAATGGCAGCAACCCGTTTATTGACAAGTTCTTTCAAATATCAGCTCCAGAGCCCAGGAATTAGTTCTAATTGGGGCTAAGTTTCCCCACAAGCGAGATTTGAAATTGGCGCTGGCGGGAGAGTTCACAAGGGCGGGAACTTTTTGCACCACTGCAGAAATGAAGAAGGTAGGAAGAAGAAGTCCTTAGGCGCCATGTTGGGGTTTTTCTCTGCGGTATGGCTGCCATTTATTCTTTTCCCAACATTCCACCCTTTTTGTTTTCTTAGGAAGTGGGACGTCGTTTGTCAGATCTGGCTGCTTCCTGCTGTGTGGGGCTGGTGTGGGGCCTAGAAAGAGAAGTGGAGGAATGCTCAGGGGGCAGGTATGGGGATATCATGGCAGCCAGAAATAAAACCCAGTGGCTATAGACAGCTATTTTCATAGGGGTGAAGTCAATGAATGTTCCCTGAAGCCAAAGATGTCGATGGCATGGAACCAGTCCTGGATGGAAGAGATTGTTGTTATCAGCCACTGGTCCTGTAACAGAGACTCAAGGAAATACTGGAAGCGTTGCCTGGACATGGTGTCGCCAGCACCTGAAGAAGATCAGAGCGAATAAAAACAGAATGAAGATAAAAATTAAAGCAAATGTCAATTTTTGGCAGAAGTTCCATGTGGGGGGACTGACATAGAAGAGGCCAAGGGCCATGAGAAAGCTTAGAAGGTGGTAAAGACTATGAATCCAGGATGGCAGATTAAGAGGTTCTCCGAGCTCGTTGTCTCCCGCTGTCTAATACCCGTTGCATTCCATCGTGCCTGGTAGTGAGCTTCATCACTGAGTGAACTGTTCTCTTGGAGATGTTGGGGATTCATCGGTCATCAGAGGCTGGTAGTGACTAAGCAAAAGCTGGTGTAAAGTTTGATTAGGAATTTTATGCAGTTGGGTTTGAAGGCACTTCATTATGCAGGGCAAGAGAGCACAAAAAAGGAGCATCCAAATAAGGGGACCCAAGATATGTAGTAAGTACATGGCAAGATAGGATTGGAAGAACCCCGTTATGGGATTGGAGGAGGTAGGTTTGAGCAATTGGGTCGATAATTCCTGCAATTTAACAACATTTTTTTTTATTAGCCCAGATTCATTAACATAATAGCAAAATTCCTCTCTGAGGAATAGGCATGTAACCCCTTTTTCTGCAGTGAGAAGATCAATTGCCCTTTGGTTCTGTAAAGCCACTTGTGCCAATGAAGTAACCTGCCGCTGCAAGGAACCCAGAGACTCAGCCATGGTATTGAGTGTTTCCTGCAGTTTTTGTTGAAGGTCATTGGATCTCATAGAGCATGACCTATAGCTCCACCAGAGAGTCTGAGACCCGTCACTGAGGTTGTTAAAATGAGGCCTACCAGAACCGGCAGAAAGACTACCCTACGGGTGCGGGAAGGTAGGGCCAACTGTCAGAATTCGGTGGGAGTATACAAAGATAGCTGAGGAACTACAGTAACCAAGAAACAGGCGCCAGAGACATTGATGGTTGAGGTACTTAAAGAACCATTACACCAGAGGAAATGTCCAGGTTGCATAAACACAGGGCTCTATGGAGTGCTGTAGCTCAAGGAACAAATGGGTAAAGGATTCATTATTGGCAGGTGGAAACAGATGAAAGGAAATAATGTATTGGTGGAATAACTTTCCCACAGTGGGATACGTGTCACATGTAGGGGTTGTCCTTTTTAGAGAAATTGTAGGGTTTTGCTGGAATATTTCCTGCCGCTAATGGGACTGCTGCTAGAAGTGGACGACTAAGTGAAGCACAGAGAAAGCACTGAGAAGTAGGCACAGAAAGAGGGGTGGAGTTTAATAATCAAAAAGTTTGGTGTAGCAAATTGAGCCATGTGGGAGGGGGACCTGAGAGGGTTGAAGGCTCTGAATCCTTTTTGGATGAGCTATGGATATTATCTCGAAGTTTTGATTCTGAGTCCTTAATGTGTTCGACTACCTGGATGGTTGCCTTAGGTTGCGTAATCAGGGTGCGGCCAATAGTCATCCACCCTGTGGGTCTGACTGAGGTTGTCCGAGCATAGACAGCAAACTCAACATAGCCCCATCGTTTGGCCTTGGGGTCAGGTTTATCTAAAGTATACCATCCATTGTTACTGGATGAAGAGCCTTTATGCCACTTTATGTAACTAGAAGTCCACCCTTCAGGGTAACCAAATGAGTGGTAAGAATAGCTACCACGTTCATCATGGAACATGCATGACCAATAGGGGCACCCATTATATATCTCAGGCCACCAATGACAATAGTCTTTTGTTTGATCAAAAAGGAAGCAAATGAAAGGCCAGTTCCAGCTACCAGGGACGAAGGTCCTTGAAGGTGACAATTTTAGGGAAATAGAGGTGCAGTTGTGGATGAAGCAAGTAGTTGCATCCACTCCACAGACCGTCTGCATGCCATGTTCTGAGTATCGTTCCCGAAAAGTGAATAAATGCATGGTAGGTGAGGAGGGTAAAGACCAGTCCTGACAGAGCACAGAAAATAAGCAGAGCACAAAAAACAAGCAGTTAGAGAAGACTAGGGTGTTGGGAGAGCTCATTGTGCCTTCTTTAAGAGGAATTGGGCTGCAAGGAAAACCGTGTGAGCCACAACTAAAATGGGTGAGATGGGTGTGGAGAGCAGGAGTAAAGGGGAGGTTCAGTAGGTGATTCTTGGAGTTCCTCTGGGGTGGCCCTGTCTTCAGCAGGTGGGGCCTCCTGGTGATGTGGCTTCAACCTAGACATGTGAATCCAGGGAGTGAGACAGTTGTCTGGTAAGGAGAGTTTGGCGGCGGTAAGGGTAAAGAGAATGACAGGATAGGGGCCTTCCCATTTTGCGGCAAGAGTCCCTTTCTCCTCTGGGGTATTATAATAGACTAGACTAACAGGTGTTAAGGGAGGAGTGTTTTTAGAGGAGACTGGGTCCGGAAGAAGCCAGTCCTGATAGTTCCAGAGTTCCGAGCGGAGATGGAGCAAGAGAGGCAAAGACAAATCTCGGGTGAGAGGTCCTTGTGAAATGACCAACCCAGGGGTTATAAGAGGTCTTCCATACATTATCTCAAAAGGAGACAGTAAAGATGGTTTCTTAGGGAGAGCTCTGATTCGAAGCAAAGCCAAGGGAAGGAGTTTGAAACAGTCTATGTTTAATTCCATTGTCAATTTGGTAAGGACTTCCTTTAGAGTACGATTTACCCTTTCCACTTTCCCTGAAGCCTGGGGGAAATATGGACAGTTGAAATGCCACTTGAAGGAGAGGGCTTGAGAGACCTTTTGTGTGATCCTAGAAGTAAACTCAGGGCCATTGTCATATTGTAGGGAAGTGGACATACCAAACCTGGGGATGATGTCTGTCAGTAAGATTGAAGCTACAGTGGAAGCCTTTTTATTGGAAGTGGGAAATGCCTCAACCCAACCAGAGAAAGTGTCCACAAAGACAAGGAGGTATTTAGTGCGCCATACTGAGGGGATGTTGGTGAAGTCTACCTGCCAGTCAGCAGCGGGAATGTGTCCCCGGGCTTGGTGGAAAGGGAAAGGTTTGGGCCTTAAAGGAGTATGAGGGTTGGTCCGCTGACAGATCTGACAATTAGAGGCTATATTCTGTAGCATGGCTTGTCAGAGGGGGTGAGGGAAAAGAAACTCTGTAAAAAGAGGGTCAAAGACTGAGAATTGGAAAGGAATAGAGTATGAAGGAACTTGAAAAGATTCTTGTTCTTACTGAAAGACGTAGGGGCTTCAGATGAGCTGTCTAAAGTGGCCATTATATGTCCCCCATGGAGGCCATAATTGAAAGTGGTAGCAGCCATTCGTGCCGCCTGGTCAGCTTTGGCATTGCCCTCAGTGATAAGAAAGCCGTCCTTCTGATGGGACCTACAATGGACAACTCCCAACTGGGTGGGTAAGTGGCCTCTATTAGATTGGTTATAAAAGCTGAATTAGTGATCGCATTACCTTTGGTGGTAAGTAGGCCTCGCTACTTTCAAATATCAGCATGGGATAATAAGATATGGAAGACATATTTTGAATCAGTTTAGAGGGTGAGGGATTTGCCTTGTGCTAGAAGGCAGGCACGAGTGAATGCAATAAGTTCAGCCTACTTGTCTGTAGTTCCTGAAGGCAAAACTTTGGCCTCTATAATCTCAGTGGCTGAAAATACAGCGTATCCAGAGTAATGAGTTCCGTTCTCCCTAAAGGAACTGCTGTCAGTAAACCAGATAAGGTCAGGCTTGCTGAGTGGTCTCTCAGAAATGGAAGAATGACAGGGGAGGAAATCATCTAAGGTTTCCAAGCAATTATGAGTTGGTATGTGAGACATGGGAGTCATTGGGAGCAGTGAGGCAGGGTTCAGTGCAGAGCAGGGGAGGAAAATAATATTAGGGTTTTCCAGAAAGGAAGTGAGGGGCGACAGAAATCTGGATGTAGGGAGAGTTTGAAGGCCCTTTTAAGCTAAAAGATCCTTCAAGTGATGTGGGGAGTGGATAGTTCAAGGGGCCCCAAAAGTCAGATTAGAGGCTTCTTTGTGTAAAATTTGTCCAGTAGCCAGAGCTCTTAAGCAAGGGGCCCACCCACGGATGGTAGGGTCTAGTTGCTTGGACAAATATGACACAGGTGCAAATGTACGCCCATAGTTTTGACCTAAGACCCCAAGTGCTTGCCCCCCTTTTTCATGGACATATAGATGAAATGTTCTTGAAAGATCTGGAAGGTGAAGGGCAGGTGCCTTTAAGAGGAGTTGCTGAAGCCTGCGGAAGTGGTAGATGGGAAAGGAGGCAAGAGATTCACTAGGGGCTCCCTTTGCTAGGTCATACAGGGGTTTGGAGAGAAGAGAATAATTTGGGGTCCAGGCCCTAAAATAACCTGCTAATCCTAGGAATGATAGTATTTTGGCTTTCATATAGGGCACTGAAAGATCACAGAGGAGTTGCCTCCTATCCAGTGTTATTTCCTTTTTCCCGGGTGTAAGGCAAAAACCAAGATAGGTGACCGAAGACTGGGAAACCTGGGCCTTTTGGGGAGACTCCCTATATCCCTTGTCTTCTAGGAATTTATGAAGCTGAGCGGTGTGGGATTGAGAGTGTTCCAGAAAGACTACATAGAAGAAGGTCATAGACATATTGAAGTAGAGTAGAGTCAGGACAGGTCAGGTGAAAGGATGTGAGGTCCTGGGCAAGAAATTGGCCAAAGAGATGGGGGCTATCCCTGAATCCCTGTGGGAGGACAGTCCAGGTAAGCTGATGAGAATGGCGGGTGTGAGAGTCAGTCCATGAAAAAGCAAAGATATCCTGAGATTCTGAGAACAAGGGAATAGAAAAGAATGCATCTTTTAAATCTAGGACTGAGAAGTGAGTAGTAGTGGCATGGATCTGAGAGAGGAGGGTGTAAGGGTTGGGCACTAGCAGGTGGATGGGGTCCACAGAGGAGTTGACAAGGCGAAGTTCTTGAACCAGCCTGTAGGACACGTTAGGTTTCTTAACTGCCAGAATGGGTGTGTTGAAAGGAGAGTGTGTAGGCCTAAGATACCCCTTTCATAATAAATCCTGGATGATGGGTTCTAATCCAAGGAGAAATGTGGTTGTGAGTGGATATTGTGGTTGACTAACATATCTTGAAGGGTCCCGTAAGACAATATGAATAGAACTGCATTTAGCCATAAAGGGTGTAATTGTGTCCCAAACCTCAGGGTTAAATGGTTTAGATAGTCGTGGGAGAGTGCATGAAGGAGGTGTATCTGCCCCTAGGAATATCATGAGGAAATGAGAGGTAGGAGAGGTGTGGGTTGATAAGTGAATGGTGACTTTTAATAGTGAGAGTATGTCCCTTCCCAGAAAGGGAATGGGGCAATGGCTCATAACAAGAAAGGAGTGAGTGAAGGACAAAAGGGATCGCTGCATATAACATGATTGGGGGGGGTTTGAGGAAAAATCTTTTTACCTCCTACCCTGACAATAGGAGTTTTTGAGGGTGTGGTAGGACCCTAATACTCCCTCAAAATCGAAAAAGCGGCACCAGTATCCAAGAGAAAGTTAATGAAGCGTCCATCCACCAGGAAGGTGACCCTAGGCTCTTGATTCTTGATGGTAATAGTCTGGAGGGAAGGCCCAGGACTCCATCAATCCTCCTCTGCCAAGCCCAGGTGAGGCTGGGGTTGCTGGGCAGCAGACCAACCTTCCTTCTGGGTTGTTGGGCAGTCTGCCCCCCAGTGTCCACTTTGATGGCATTTTGCGCAGGGGTTGTAGGGTGTCCTCGGCGAAGAACAATTCCTGGTCCAATGTCCCTCCTTACCTCATTTGAAGCAAGCTCCAGGGGGGGTCATATTGGGACGGCATGGTGATGGCCTTCTCTGAATGAGCTGGGCCAACATTTGGAATTTGGCATTTTCAGCCTTCTGCCTACGGAATTCACTTTCATCCTCTCTACCATGAAAAACCTTGAAAGTGACAGCGAGGATTTTGGTCTGAGGAGTAGCAGGGCCCTGTTCAAACTTTTTAAGCTTGGCTTTAATGTAAGGGTAGCTTTGGGCCAGAATATATGTCATTAAGACATGACGGCCATCAGGGGTTTCTGGGTCGAGGTTTGTGTACTGCTGAAGGGACTTGGTTAGTCTATCCAGGAATTCTGAAGGTGTTTCCTCCTTCCTTTGAATGACCTCCTGCATCTTTTGAAAGTTAACAGCCTTGCGGGTGGACTTTTTCAGTCCCGCCAAGAGGCAGGATGTAAAAAGGTCACTAGACTGTAAGCCCATAGGGGATCCTGCTCTGGGACAGCATGAGGGCCTGTGGGTGGTTATGATTGGTCCTATGATTTTCATCAGCATGGGCTTGGGCTAGCTCCCAGAACCATTGCCTTTCCTTGGGGAGAAGTTTATTGGCCAAGAGCATGTAGATGTCATGATGAGTGAGGCTATATGCTTGCAGTACCCATTGAAACTCCCGAATGTAAGTGGTGGGGTCAGTGGTGAAAGAGCCTAACTTCCTCTCTAGCTGAGTAATGTCCGACATGGAGAAGGGCACGTGGACTCTGATGACACCCTTGGGACCAGCTACCTCACGAAGGGGTGCGATTGTCTTGGGCGTGGGAAGGAGTCCCTTAGACCTGATAACAGGAGGACTGAAAGAGGCAGGCGGTGGACAGGAAGGAGAGGGAGGGGAAGGGAATGTCTCTGTGGAAGAGGAGGAGGTGGAGCAGGCAGAAGAGTGGGGAAGGGAGGGGGATGAAATGGAAGGTTGAGGATCCGTGGAATCAGGCAGAGGAAGAGGAGGATTTTGCGGGAGAGAAGGGTCAGTTGGGGCTGGGGGATAAGGTGGGGGTTGATCTGCTGGGTCGAATGAGGAAGAATCTGCGAAGTCAGGAGTAGAACTAGGGGAAGAGAGGGGTTTGCAAGCAAGAAGGACCTGAGAGGGAGGGCAGGAGGAGCAGAGACAGGGTGCTGTGCGAGAAGGCTAAAACATTCAATACAGGGAATCTCACTCCACTTTTTCAGATGCTGGCAGTAATTAAAAAGGTCCAAGAGGAGGTTTGGATCTAAGGAGCCTTCTGGAGGCCAATGATTGCCATTATCCAGTGGATATGTAGGCCAATCTTGGGTACAGAATTTGATTAGAAGTTTGGGCTTGATGTCTGGTGTGAGGGAGAGTGTGGCCAGATTTTTTATTAAACTTTTGAGAGGTGAGGTTTCAGGTACAGATAAAGAGGTGCCCACAGTCACAGGGAGAGATGGAAGAGAGAGAGAGAGAGAGAATGAATAAGTGTAAGCAAGAGAGACAAAGAGAAAACCCGGCCTGGAACGGACTCCGGGAAGCGCTCAGGGCGAATGGGGGTCAGGTGGGCATCCCCAAAATGACCAGCCGTCATGAGGAAATACAGAGGGCACTACCTGATCGTCACCAGTGAAGTGCGATCTGTGAGACCCAATGGGTTCGGAGCCACGGGCAACCTGACATCAGGAAAGTTTTCGAACACAGCAGAAGAAGTAAGTAATGAAAACAGAACTCCGGCTCCAGCAGAATGCAGTTCCAGGATGGGAGTTCAGTTTTCCCCGAGCAGAGAGGCAGCTTCAGCCAGACACAGCAGGCCCGCAGGAAACAGCAACTCTAGCCTGCAGCGGCAACAGCAGCAGAGGAGGAAAAATCACAGAGCCTCTCATGTAAACTCAGAAGCCTCACACCCCAAAGGGAAACGGATCACCAGAGGGTCCACTGCAACCAGTAAAGGTCTTAGTGGGAGGAATTCCCTCCCCCCTACCAGGCGTCTAGAGTGTGACAGAGGATCATGGTCACAAAGCCAGCGGTAGCCCGAAGGGAGTTGGCGAGCCGGGGTCAGGGGAGGCTTACATACAACAAATCAGTGGTGAGTGCAGGAAGCCTGCGTCTGAAAGAGCAGACCAGGGCAGAGTGCCACGGTGGAGCAGTGGACGGGGCTCTTGTTGGAAAGAGATCACCCATATCCTCACACGGGGCACCAGAATGAAAGAACTCCCCACGCAAAGGCACTTCACCTGGAGAATTCCAATTTTATTCCAAAAAGCTGTGTGCTTATATAGAACTAAGGAGGAGATGGGAGGGCTTAGATAAATGGCAGGCAATCCGTTTATTGGCAAGTTCTTTCAGATATCAGCTCCGGAGCCCAGGAATTAGTTCTTATTGGGGCTAAGATTCCCGGCCAGCAAGATTTGAAATTGGCACCAGCAGAAGAGTTCACACGGGCGGGAACATTTCGCACCACTGCAGAAAAGAAGAATGTAGGAAGAAGAAGTGCTTAGGCGCCATGTTGGGTTTTTTTTTCAGGGGTATGGCTGCCGTTTATACTTTTCCCAACAATGAGTATACCAGACAGTGCCTTGATTGACTGGTTTTTATGAAAATGGTGTTTAACAGAGATGCCAGAAAGTTGGATCGTGCTGATTAGTGGGCCAAGAGCAATGGTGGGCATGTGTGTGATAAAACATCAGTGGTGGGAACATGTGGATCTGCCATTGGCTTCCAAATGGCTTGTGACTGACATGGTGAAGCCAGCAGACCCTTATATGTAAAGGCATCTTGTTACATGGAGAGGATTCAGGACATTGTTCAGAATCAGGTTGCTATGTTCAAGAGGGCAAGCTATATGGAATAGAAGCCTGGTTCTTGTATTCTCCTACAGACCCTGACCCACCACATGTGACAGAAATCCCTCACGCACTGTGTCCCCGTTGAACTCCTTGTATTTCATGAAGCAAATACCAAACTTCCAGTGCAGCACCAAGAAACACCACGAAAATAGAGGATGACCATATGGCTTCATAGTCCACACTAGAGACATTTAGCCCCAAGGGGCCACAGTTTACCTTCAAAGGGAGAATTCAGCACTAGTGTCTCATGTTCATTGGAAAATAAGAAACCATGTCCTCCAGGTCACATAGATGCAGACCCAGGTTTATTGTTTCACTAGAAAGGAAGCTAAAGCACTTGACAACAACATATATTTCAAGTGCCCAACCTCACAGGCAGTATCTCAAGAAGTCTCTAGGACAACAGACCTCCATGTTTTTGAAGTGTTTACCCTGTCCCTTTCTTTTGGAAACTCCTCTAACACTTCCAAGGTTGTGAACTCCTGATCGCATTCCATTCCAGATATGTATTCATGGATTTTCTAACTCTTCTCCTCTAATTGTGTCTTACATGGGGTGAAGGTGTTGTCAAGGTATTGTTCTGGATGAGAGTGGGAAGATTTTTGTGTAGCACATATTTACATACACATTGGATTCATTTTCCAATTTTCCATTCGAAATACTGAATCCCTGTCAGTAACCCATACCCTACTAGACTCTGACTACTAATCCTAATATGATGGAGACAAATAACCCAAACATAATATTAATACAAGCAGTTCAGAGGAGGCATGGTGTATAGTTGGTCTTGCCTTTTGCATGATATAGTGTAGGAGTTATAAATCTTGTCAATTGTTTATTGAAATAGTACTCCATGTGTTTTTAAAGTTAACACATATGTGAATTTCTGTCTCCTTTTTTCTGTAGCCAATTCAGCACATGTATTTTTATATGCACATAAAAAATCCTACCTGGTATCACACGTACATTTTTGTGAGGTGGCTAACTTAGCAGAAACAAAGTATGAGAAGAGATCACCCCTCCTAAACGCTTTTGGAACTGAAAATTCAAACTATGAGTGAGATTTTTAGTTGAACAACATTATACATAAATCCATGTTCAGTAAAATTAATATTTTTGGATCGGTGGATGATATATATTTCACGATGAATTTTGATTGGCATATATATTGCTACTTTCTAATGTTTCTCTGTGAGATATATATATATATATATATATATATATATATATATATATATATATATATATTGTCTAGATTTTTCCAAATATAAAATATATGTGTCCTATTATACACTCCCTAAATAATTCACTCATGCTCATGTATGTGGTTTTATAATCAAATTTTCATACGATTATTTTCAGAAATATTCATCCACCTGAAATACATATTTGTTTTCTAGTACTGAAAACTCACTTCACTGAATGGTGCAAACAAATCCTTATATTTCTACTGTAACTGACCCAATTTAACATCAATGCAAGTAGATTCCAAAGGGGCATGATGTGTATTTTGACGTTCATTTTTATTTAACACTGGTACATTACTATTTCTTCAGTTTTTGTACATCATAGTATATACATTTCATCCACAAGTTCACAAATTTAAAGACATTTGAAACACATTCAATCACTTCCTGCTTCAGTACACATGTATTCCTCCTTGCTTTTGACTGGTTATTTATTGAGACTTCTTTCCAAACACATTATTTTCGATTTCCATAATCAATTTTGAAGCAAAACTCACACACACTTTATGATAAACCACAACCCTAATATTACCATTAGATGTATAACTGGTTGGAATGAATGTATGTATGTCAATATGACATTTCCTGTGTATTTTCAGATATCAATTTATTCCAATTTCTAAAGTTGGAATCAGTTATATTATATATTCACACATGGTACACCTATTTGTGCCCCCAATACTAATTTATATCTCTTCTAAATATTGCTCCCAGAAATGGTGCAAGAAAGACTCATGTCACCTGATCTACATATATATTCTGTCAACAAAATGCAAAGTCACACTTACAATTGTACCAAAGCCTAAATGGAATGTGAGTATGGATTATGAAAATCACCCATGTCCAGGTTGCCTAATGCTCTCAAATGTCAATCCTATTGGTGACTACATATTTGTTTCTTCCTAAGATTATGTATTCAACCTCAAGCCTGTTGAAAATGTCTAATCCTATCAATCACTTCATCATTTGCCTGATTTCCTAATGTCTCTAATGATATCTGCTTTCCTACATATTTTCCCCAGTTCATCATTGTGACTGACTCTTCACATGTGCTGACATTTACATTTTCTGTCTACCTGAAACCCTATTGCTAAAGAACGTTTTGTCCAAATCCTATACTCACTCTTTTTTTCTAATCCTACCAACTATCTTCCTAATCCTACCAACTATCCTTTTTTGACTGGATGTTCTCTTCGACATTCAATTATCCAAGGTACAAGGTCCTATGCCATAATGTATAGATTTATCTGAGACACATGTGCACAACATAATTCCGAGTGAAGTATCCCAATCAAGGATCCAATGCCATTTTGGGCTTCAAATCTTACCTAGATTTGTGTTTTCATACATATATTTCACCTCTATATATACTTATAAATATTGCAGGTTCCCAATACCATTATTCATGCAGCAGAATGATTCCTAACCCAAATCAAACATGTTATTAACCCTAACCATACTTTGTTTCCTCAATCTAACTTTACAGAAAAGCAAGGACAGAGTTGGTCTTATATAGAAATGTAAGAGATCTTCCACCTGCTGAGAACCTCAAAGGTCCATGCAGAAGTGAACCCTGGGGAAGATATAGAAAGCTATGAAGGACCTGAGAGAGCAAAAGTCATCTTTCATGACAAAAAAAAAAAAAAAACAGGTCAGGATGAAGGGGTGTGTCTGAAGCAGTCTATCTCTTCTTAATGTAGAGAAGATGGACCAAACCAGGCGTGTGTGGAGAGCTGTTCACGGGTGCCTATGTTTGATATACCATTCTTACTTGTGAAAGTGTCACAGGAAGTAGGGGCAGCCTCCATCTATTGGGACACTTGGAAGCAACTGTTAGGACAAAGAGGTTGCCAAGGCAGTGACCTCATTCAGTTCCTGAAGGAAGTGACCTATATCATTTTCTTGGTGATGGAACTCTCTGAACTTGGGATCCAGGATGCCAGGCACCCAGAGGCATTCCCAGTCACAGTCCCAGTGGCCACACATGTTTGGATTTACCAAGGACAGAATCGGTCTTTCTTGGTAACTACTGATGTGAGGATGGCCAAATTCCAGGAGAGCTCTGAAGAGGGGTCTTTCCTGAGAAAGCAGGTAGTGTCTCACTACTGAACTGAAACCCACAGTGCCTCCAACTTCATCCATGAAAAATGGCTAGATAAATACAATAAAATTTTTTAAATTCCCTTAACCAGGTGGCACTGGAGAACCTTTGGATGTCTTTTTCCTGGTCATGAGTGTACAAGAGAATGCCATGATTGACGATATTTCATGAAAATGGTGTAGAACAAAGATGCCAGTAAGTTGGACCCTGCTGAGTAGTGGGCCTTTTGCAGTGGTGGGCAGGTGTGTGATAATACAGCTGTGGTGTGGCCAGGAGGATTTTCCATTGCCTTCAAAATGGCTTGTGACTGATATGGTGCAGCCAGCAGACCCTTCTTGTTATATGGAGAGGTTTCCGGGCAAAGTTCAGAGTCAGATTTCTATGGACAAAGGGGCAAGCTTTGTGAGATAGAAGCCTGGTTGTTGCATTCTCCTGCAGACCCTGACCCACCACAAGTGACAGAACTCCCTCTAATACTGGGTCCCAGTTGAACTCATTGTATTTCATGAAGCAAATACCAAACTACCAGTGCAGCAGAAAGAAACACAACGAAAAGTGGAGGATTACCAAATGGCTTCACAGTTCACACGGGGAGACACTTAGCAACAAGTGGACACAGTTTACCTACAAATAGAATATTCAGCACTGCTGCCTCATGTTCATTAGAATACAAGAAACCATGTCCTCCAGGTCACGTAGATGCAGACCCAGCTTTTATGGTGTCACTAGAAAGGAAGCTAAATCTCCTTGCAACAACATATATTTCAAGTGCCCAAACTCAGAGGAAGTTTCTCAAGAAGTCTTTAGGCCGGCAGAGCTCCATGTTTTTGGAGTGTTTACCTGTTAGACCAGGACGCTAGAAAAGACCACTGACTCAAATTAAAATCAAATAAAATTAAGCTTATTATTTCCACCGGCCATGCTGCCTCTCCCTCCCAAAACGAAGGGAACAAGACAGCAACCCCAGCTTTCCTACAGCCCAGCTTTATAGCCCAGAAAGTTACACAAAAGGGGGGTTACAGATAACAGAACTCTGATAAACATCACACTAAAGGTAGTTTACAATTTTTTTGCTGTCCCTACATGAGAATTCATGAGGACCATTAGAGCCTCAGAGAGGGTTGTTGTCTTGCCAGAGAAGGCAAATATTTATGATGTGTCACTAAAGTTTCAGAGAGGGCTGCTATCTGGTCAGAGAGCCAGGCATGTGTGAGTTCAAGGCGCGGGCAGGCATTCCACGCAGGTTCAGAATTTGAAGTAATTAATGGTAAAGCCAAAATTATCTTTCCATGGCTTTGTGGCATGATGGCTCCCAATTTTAATAAAAGATCAGGTTGGGTCTACAATTCCCCCCTTTTCTCTGTGTCCCTTTCAAATCTTTGATAGATTATGGGAAGAGCACTGAGGAAATTTTAATCCCTCAGGTAAGAGTCTCCAAATTTTTAGAACTCACCCAAAACCGATCTCGCTGATTTTACCCTTCTTAATTACTTATATTGATAGTCTATTTATCTTTCTCTCCATTGTTGTAAGAAGAGTGGCATCACTAATTTTTTCTTCTTCTGTCCTGAGACAGGGTGACGTAAGTGGGCTCGGCGTGAGGGACATGAGTTGCCTATTAGAAGTCAGTTGAGAGACATGAGTTGCCTTTTAGAAGTCAGTTCGGTTTGAAGTCAGGTTGGGGAAGAACAGGTTGTAAAGTCATCTGTGAATGGGTTCTTCTATTAGTGAAACAAAAACCATGAGTACTGGATAAATGTTGCAGCAGCTAGAACATGTCACTGTATAGACATTCCCTCACCAGTCTTTAATATCCCCAGTTATCAGGACTGTCAACTTAATATTTAACTTTTAGTGTTACAGTTGGCCCTCCCAATAAGACACAGTTTAATAATTTAATGTCATCTGATCTTGTAAAATCCTTTTACTAGTATGACCTCTGCGTCTAATAGAGAAACCTTTAATTCTGTTACTCAGGGCTGGATAATCGTACTAGCAAACACCAAGCCTACCTTTGTAGGTTAGGAATATCTGTAGGTCTTAAACTGAAAACTTCTGCCTGTGGCAGCTCTTCTTGATAGTCTCTTTTTATAAGTATTAGGCATTCCTGTGTGAGAATCCTTCTTTGTAGCCTCCAGTCTTACTTGTTTTGGGAGGATAAGATAAAGTGCATACCTTAAAATTTTATTATTATTATTATTATTATTATTATTATTATTATTTAATATGCCCAGGAGTGGCTGTATTTTGGTCTTAACTGTCTTTGCTAAGTGTTTAAGATGAAGCAGTCAAACTGACTTTTGTTTCCATCTATTGTTAACAGTCAGCTGACCTTTTATGGGAGTCATTTCTGGGGAAACTTGAGAAGAGATTCTCAGTTCTGCTAGTGCCATTTGCGCTAGGTGGGTCCAGGTCTTGCTTGACCATTTGGCTTCCCTCAGAAGCATCATGGATGTCTCCTTTCTATGATGACTCTCCTCTTTGTAACAAATGCACTGATTGGCTTTCTGTTCTCCAGTGGTCTCATTAATCTCCCTGATCAGGAGGTTATGTGGCTCAGAGTTGCAAAGCTCTTTATGAAGTCCCCTGTTCCCTGGATTCAGACTGACTCAGAGGGCAAGAGCCAAACATTGGTTTTCTTGGCCCTTTTCATTTAACATTAATTTTAAATCCTAATCTTAAACATCCAGCAAATAAATTTTAACAGCCTTATATTAAGAGTACTGGGCTTTAATGTCTATAACTTTATAATTACCTTTTTATTAATTGGGATCTGTATTATTCTGTCTGTATTGTAGTTGATGACTTATTATCTTGAATAAACCCATGTTGTGTTCTTATAGCAACGCATTTGTAAAACACTAACAGGGAATCTTTAGATCACTTATAAGAAAATTTCAAACTAAAATTAACAAAAGTAAAAATACTTAGTTCGTGTAATATCTTCCCTGAATTTTTTGGCTGAGTTATACATTATATCCCCTGTTTGAGATCCTAGGAATATTGACAATAAAAAAAAAAACTTTTTAACATAACTTTAAAGAAATATTATCTGACCTACATGTTTCATAGTCATTCTCACATGTAGTAACATGGGACACACAGCCTTATCTCAGGTAAAGCAGGGCTCTTTATAAATCTTAAGTATTTTAATTCTAAAGCTGATCTTTATTTTTAAATATCTTTTGACAAAGTTTACATAAATTGTTTGAGGTCACATGAACATTAGCTAACACCATATGATATCACATTTAAAACATGAATTAAAGAAATGCTGAAAGTTTTTAACCTTTACAAAGATTAGGCTCTAATTAACTTAAAAATACATTTAAATTGTTCCCCAATGTAAAAAGTAACATAAAAATTTACATATCTTATTGATAACAGGTAAATAAATCCACAATATATTTTTTACCACACAACTTCAGAGCACCAGCTTGATATAATGCTCTTTTAAGGTTTCTACCTTACAGACTTGCATACCTGTAAGATATGAAAACATTAATAGCATAACAATTACATTTATGTTTCTACATTAATCAAGTTTGGCTTTTAAAGAAATGGCAGTACAGTGCTCTAAAATAACAGTTCTTATTTAATCAGTTGTTTAATTTTTATGGTTGCTTGCTCTAGAAAACATAAATCTTAATAAACTCAATGTTATGGGTAAACTTATGTTTTAAGAAATTTTTGCCTCATTAACACATGACTGATTTTTACAATCTTATACAGAGTTTACTAAAAAAAATACAGATCTTAGTAAATCAATCAGATATCTAACTAAAGTACTCATGAATGAGTAATCCCATATCAAATTTACTTTACTTAATTATCAAAAAGTTAGAGAAACGTATTGAACAGTGTAAACCATTTTTATGTTGAAGGAAAGGTACTAGAGCCAAGGCATATTAGACATTTTGTAGATGTTAATATTTTGTTAGATGTTTGAACACCTAGAAAACTTTGTAAGCTTAAATTTAAAGACATTTGTTTTTATCTCTTTATCCAATTTAAATTGAAACATTTAAATCACGTGAATTAAAGATCTTTGGATCCACTTTTTAAAATTTGTTTTTATGAGCGCTTTTTTTTATGAGCACTCCTTATATATGTTAATTCATGTATCATATATATGATATACGGACATATGTATATATAGACATACAACACATAACAAAATTGTGCACACATAATAATAGTAAAGGCCTCGTAGCATTTCGCAGGTGAAATCTTTATTGCAATGTTTCAAGAAGTCCACAGTTGGTCAAAGATAGAACTGATCAGAAAAACATTAACCTAGGTCTGTATGCTCAAAATCATGAGGTCAAAAAACATAAAGTATCTCAGAAAAAAATAAGAGTCCTAGAAAAAATGACTTGCCAGTAATTAGAAAATACCATACAATTTACCTTTTTTTCCCTTAGATCTCAAATCAGTCTCCTACAAAGCTTGCAGGCTTCTTTCATTTGCATTTCAACATAAGTCATGGCTGAGGTCTGGAAGGAGCAGGAAAAAAACTGCTATTCTGAACAGACATCTCAGGACTAAGGCATTTTAACCATAATTTTCAGGTTCGGATGTTGAAAATTATGATACAAGTTTAAGATACAATTCACAAAATTTTATATCTTTACATCTTGTTTGGTCAACAGACACCATACTATGATTTACTATCCATGTCCCAATTAATGCACTGGTACACACAGTGACATTTTCCCAGGCTACCCAATTCAAAATTGGTGAAAAAAAAAGACTGTATGATTGGGAAGTTTCTTGCCAACTTGGAAGTAGAGTTCTTCAGTTATCCATTGTAAGTATTTAAGTTCTCTGGCATGAATTATCTGAAATCATAAACTAAACAATTACCTAAACCCGACTTTTAACTGCAAGATTGTGCAATGCTTCAAAAACCCATTCAGATACCAGATTGTTAAAATAAAACATCATCATTTCGACACACATTCAGCTAAGATCATTCCCAAAAAACAATGTATAATATCAACACATTATTGCACATGCCTAAAAGGGCCAGAAAGAAAGACACAATACAGACCAAAAGGAGGTCCAGACTATGGCTGTCAGAGAGAACCCTTTAAACCAGAGCAGATAAGAGAAAAATCTCATACACCAGTGGGACCATAGCTGTCCCCACAAGGGGACCAGATGTGTTCACAGAGGGGCAACCTGAAATGTAAAATAAAGTGTCTCCATGGTGATTTTACTGCATTTAGTGTCCCCTTTTTCTTTTTCTCTTTTTTTAACAAGACAGAGGTGGCATAATCCTTACAGTGCAGGGAAGGAAGGAGGTAATTCCCTGAATCAACAGGGCTTTGGCAGCTGCTGGGAGTCCCTCAGTTTCTCCTTTTACATACAGGATTAGCTCCTCTGATTCAGTTCCACACCTAGCATGCTCTATCTCCTAACATTTCAGTAGATAGGTCTCACAAAGTTCCGGGGCGGAGGGGGGGTACAAGATTTGTAACTTAAAGTTTGGTTCCTGACCTTGAAGCCAATTAATACCAATTTAATAATGAGGACTGGGTTTTGAGAAAAAGAAAAAAGGAGGTTTATTGCTTGGCTAACAAAGGAGAAACACAGGGGACTCTGCCAAAGTTGTGACTCTCTTTATCTGGAGGGACAAGGGATTTTTAAAGGAGTTTCACTTGTTAACCTGGGAGATACTCTGTTCTTAGGTCCCCAGCAGGCATTTCCCTCTGCAATGGGTGTGCTCCAGGCAGCCAGCTAGGGGCTTCTATTATCCTGCTTCGCAAAGGGGGATAAAGTTCATTGCAGTTCCTTAAAACACAGTCCAAAGGGGTGTCAGGCTTACTCTCTTTATTTCTGATTTTCATGTCCAATATACTTAAGTTTTTACCACCAAAATCACACAACAAAACGAACAAAAACAAACAAACAAAAAAACAAAAAATAGAACACAGAACACAAATAAACAGAAACCCGGTGGCTAAACACAGAAACAGGGGAACAGTGCAACATCTTGCTAAAGCTCCAGGGTAGAAGCGCGTGCGTGCTCATCGCCACCTCTCTACAGTTCCAGAGGAATTCCCTACAGAACAGAACAGAGGACAGAATGATTCTCGTTACTGTTCTGCACAGAAGTATATGTGAGAATCCCCGTGCCACATCTCTGTCATCAGAAGAGATCTCCCTTAACTGGATATCAGATGTTATAAAGGAGCCACTTACCTATGGAGGCCTCCTCCATCAGGTGCTTGCTAATAGTTTTAGTGCAGAGGTTCACTGTAGTGCTCCCTGGACTAAAGGCTCTTTTCCAAATATAAAGAAGATGGACCAAATCAGGCCTTCGTGGAGAGTGGTTCCTTGGTGCCTATGGTTGATATACCATTCTAATTTGTGAAAGTGCCACAGAAAATAGGGTAAGCCTCCTTCTCATGGTATGCTTGAAAGCAACTGTTTGGATAAAGTGGTTGCCAAGGCAGAGACCTAATTCAGTTCCTGAAGGATGAGACCTCACCTCAATCCCTTGGTAATGGAACTCTCTGAACTTGGGATCCAGGAAGCCAGGCACACAGAGTCAGTCTCAGTCCCAGTCCCAGTGTCTCACTTGCTTCAATTTAGCAAGGACAGAGTCAGTCTTTCTTGGTACCTACTGATGTGAGGATGGCCAAATGCCAGGAGTTCTCTGAAGAGGGGCCTTTCCTGAAAAAGCAGGTAGTGGCTCACAGCTGGCTCCTGAACACTTCACAAAGTTGGACAAGGAGACCAGATCTGAGACAGGACACGCCATATTGGGGGAACATAGTATGGCCCAGCAGTCAGAGGATACTCTGGAGAGTGAGAGACCTACTTGGGGAAGGAGGTGCCTTTGTGGGTGTAGATGTGTGTTTGTGGTTTTGTCTCATGTTCTGAGAATAGGCAGGAAAGTAGGTTTGTTTGGTTTGGAGTGAACTGTTTCTAGTAAGTTGTTTCACAAGGCGAGTGTTTCTATGTCTGTGTATCCCACAGTGTCCGTGCTTGTAGACATTAGAAAAGAGAATGCATCAATGGATGTTTCCTGTCAAGTAGAAAGCTTCCCAGCATTCATCCTGCCCAATTTATGAATGCACTAGGGCTTGCCTTATCGATGGGCAACACCTGCTATTTTCCTAAGTTCATGTTTTCTTCCTGAAATCTAGCCACTCTCCAGAATAGGTTCAAGCATTTGCATCCAGGATATGTACCACCTCCAACCACTGTGACATGGATATGTACTGGATAGCTGAAGAGAATGGCAAGCATCTCAGAAAAGTCAGATATCAGTGTGACCCGGAAAGTCTCAGTAGAGAAACCCTGCAAAGGGCCTTTTGATTACCTATTGTTCTGTTGCCCTGAATGTCAGGAAGTTCTTTGCCTCAGGCCACGCTTTTGTGAAGCCTGAAGAAAACAGTTTTCAAATGGAAATGAATGGGCATCACCTGTGGCTCTTTGCTTAAGTGCGTTGTAAAGGGATGTGTCTGAATCAGCCTCTTGGCCCTGTGTGAGCCTGTGGTTTAGATTATCAGCGCCTGATGGGTCTAAAGAAAGATCCCATGTGTGGATCCATAATCAAAATGGCCAAAAAATCAGTCATTGTTGATGAAGTCTCTCGCATTCCTCTGTAAGGTTCCTGACCTCCATCAAGTGAGAAAAGGGATCCATTGGGTCAATTGAGTTCTTCAAAGCCCTGCAGATGCTAGCCCATAGGTTCTTGGGTTTTCTTATGAATCCAATTCAAATAAAGACTCTAAACCCCACAGACAGTTGGCCTCAAATTGAAGAACAGAGCTGTATTAATGGCAGGCATATTTGATCACTCCTGGTTCACAGGAAGGGTGTCCAGGCCACTCTGACTTTTGGCAAATGAGGGGAAAGGGAGATTATTTGGGACACTGTCTTGTGCTGCGCCTCTCATGGAATCCTCCTGCCAGAAGTTATGATGAGTGTCTATTTGGAAGAAGATGAGTGCCATTTCGGAGTGTTTTGGTTTTAATTGTGGGCATTTGTGTGGCGGTTGGTAGAGATAATTGGGTCCACCTTGTCTTGAATTTTGGTGTGATTCCCCTTAGAGACTGTGTTTTGGAACTGACCTCTGAGAAGGTACAAGGTCCTGTGTCATTGTATATCCATAATTCTAGGACATCTCCACGGAATGTAATTCAAAGCTAAGTATACCAATCAAGGACCAAATGAACTTCTGGGCTTCAAATCTTACCTAGATTTCTGTTTTCATACTTATATTGAAAGGTTAATAAAATAGGTACTTGTCACGTCCTGTTTTTCTGTATGCTTAATAAAACACTGTTGAAATCTTGAGAACTGTTTGCTCTTCTTGTTCCCAGAATGTGCTGCCCCCAACTGCCAAACTGCAGAATGTACTCCATCAACCATTTGCACGCAAACCGCCCACTCGCCCTTAACCATCAATAAACTTCCCTCCCTGCCCTCTCCAAGGAAAATATATAAGCACTTCTTAAGCTGTTCTCAGGGCTCTCTGCTCTATTCAACTGATCTCTGAGCCCTTGCATGCCGGACTCCCAATAAACCCTTTGAGGTTGCATTAGACAGTCTCTTGGTGGTCTCTTCCAGCGACGCTCACCCGACCTTTACTTCTGGTGGCCCCAGCGAGATCCGGCAGTTGCAGATGAAAGACCCCCAATGGGCTCCTCTGGGGGTAAATAAGGCCCCTCTTTCTGGTTTCAGGATTCAGGTTAGGGTTTGACAAAATGGCTATTGGTAAAGAGCGTGAGCTCTCTCCCACGGTGGCTGACACACATGTCACAGAGCCACAGGCCATGTTCCTGTGGGATGGACTCGGGAAATCGAAGAACCATAGTCTCCTCGACTCAGTGATATTTTCTTTCAGATTTGGAATTGGCAGCCCATCAGGATTTGCCCGATACTCAGTCCTGGTCTCAGTATTGGACGTCCATTGTCTGTCTTTATTGTCTTGTCTTGTCTGTGTCGTGTGTCTTTGCTTTCACTGTCTGTGTATATTTCATTATGGGACAGAGCACTTCAATGCCTCTGTCCCTGACCCTTAATCACTGGACCAAAGTCTGCTTAAGGGCTCAGATTCTTTCTTTTTCATTAAAACACCAGACCTGGCAGATTCTGTGTCTCAGAATAACCCACCTTTGTAGTCGGATGGCCCCTAGAAAGATGTTTCTACTTCGCACTAATTTGAAAAGTCTGAGATATTGTCTTTCAGCCGGGGCCACATAGCCATCCAGATCAATAGCCATATATCTTAACTTGTCAGGACCTCTGCAAATCTCCTCCTCCATGGGTGAAGCCTTTCCTTGTCCCTGCACCCACTCCTACTCCTTCCCCTACGATTCTATCTCTCAAACTCTCTGCTCCTCAACCTCCACCCTCTGTTCTCCCTGAGTCTCAAGACTCTACTCGTCCTTATCCTCTGCCCTTGTCCCCCAACCCCCAAAACCCTGTAAGTAATTCCCCTGCTGCTTACTCAGCCTCTCCACCATTCGAGGAAGCCAGGATGGCCCAGCACCCTCCAGATGACTGTCGAATGGCACACACAGCCCCTCCTTCCCTAGAGGAAGCTGGCCCGGCTAAAAAAACTCAGAGAACTCGCCAACGTTTTCACACCTGCCTACTTGGGATGACTGCCAACAACTCCTAGGGACTCTCTTCACGACAGAGGAATGAGAGGAAAAACCTCCTGGAAGCTAGAAAAAAATATCCTCGGACTTGATGGGCGACCAACACAACTTCCCAACATAATCAAAGCCGGCTTCCCCTTAAACCAACCCAACTGAGACCCCAACACCTTTGAAGATAGGGAGCATATGTCCAATTATTGCCAGGCTCTAATAGCGGGTATCCAAGGGGCCGCTAGGTGACCAACTAATTTGGCCATGGTAAGAGAAATTATTAAAAGGCCTGATGAATCTACCTCTATGTTTCTAGAGAGAATTATGGAGGCATATAAGAGATATACTCCTTTCGATCCTCAGGCAGCAGATCAAAAGGCATCTGTCATGATGGCCTTAATTGGGGAAGCTGCCATGGATATTAAAAAAAAAAGTTAAAAGAGAGATTTAGTCAGAGAAGCCAAAAAAATATACTATAAAAGAGAAACAGGGAAAAAGAAAGGGAGCAAAGGGATGATGAGAGAAGCAAAAGAAAGACTAAGGCATTGACTTAGATCCTGGTCACAACAAGAAAGAGGCCAGAAATTAAGACATAAGGTGACAGGAAGGGATACCTGGGCCCGTGCCAGAGGCCACCCCTGGCCTCAGATCAATGTGCCTACCGTAAAAAAAAAGGACACTGGGCCAAAGAGTGCCCTATAAAGAGACAGACACGCCAGCCAGCCATTCTGACTCTGGAGGATGACTAAGAAAGTTGGGGCTCAGATTCCTTCCCCTAGCTCAGGGTAACTTTTGAAGAGTAGGGGACCCCAGTAAACTTTGAAATGAATACAGGAGCAGTATACTCAGCCCTTAGGGCCCCATTGGGCCATCTATCAAATAAAAGGTCTGTAGTTCAAAGGGCTAATGGCAGTAAATATCGGGCTTAGACTACTAAGAGGACCATGGACCTGGGGAAAGGAAAAATCCATCACTCCTTCCTAGTAATCCCAGAATGCCCGCACCCATTGATGGGCAGAGATCTGCTCACCAAGCTCTGGGCCAAAATAACTTTTAACCCTGAAAGCCCCCAAAAGAAATTTCTAAATCCTTCAGTAAAAACTCCTATAGTCACGGCTGTAACTATATTAGTAGAAGATAAACATCCACTCTTCACACCCCCCAAGACTGATCAAACAGGCAAGCTACCGCAGAAATGGATAACAGATTACCCAGATGCCTGGGCAAAAACTGCTGTGTTAGGCCTGGCCGTGAAACAACCTCCAATAACAGTGGAGTTAAAAACCTCAGCCTCCCCAATCAATGTCAAATAATATCTTCTAAGCATAAAAAGCTAAAGATGGGATAAGGCCCTATATTCAGAAATATCTGGCCTTAGGGGTCCTAAGGCCCTGTCAATTGGCCTGGAACACTCCCCTGTTATTAGAAGAAAAAGCCAGGAACCGGGGACTATCAACCTGTTAAAGACCAAAGAGAGATCAACAACAGAGTGCAGGACATTCACCCCACAGTACCTAATCTGTCCCAACTGCTTAGCACTCTGAACCCTGAGCAGAAATGGTATACTGTTCTGGACTTAAAACAAGCTTTCTTTTGCTTGCCTCTGCATAAAGATAGTCAGTTGCTGTTTGCTTTTGGGTGGGTAGACCCAGAAACCGGAAAGTATAGTCAACTAACTTGGACTAGACTCCCAGAGGGGTTCAAAAACTCCCCCACTCTCTTTGATGAAGCCCTCCACAGAGATCTCAACAATTTCAGAACTACACACCCCGAAGTCACCCAGCTTCAATACGTGGATCACCCTCTACTGGCATCCAACACCAAGGAAAACTGAACTGGGACCCAAGCACTATTATCGGAGCTTGCTCAACTCGGGTATAGAGCTTCTGCCAAAATTGCCCAATTTGCCAGCAAGAAGTAACCTTCCATGACTATTTCCTCAGGGGCGGTAAACGATGGCTCACTGAGCCCAGAAAACAAACCGTTGAGCAGATACCAACCCCATCTTACAGCAGACAACTAAGAGAGTTTCTTGGGATTGCTGGGTTTTGCAGGTTATGGATAAATGGGTTTGCGTCCTTAGCTGCTCCTTTATACCCGCTGTTAAAGGGAGATGCCCAATTCCAATGGACCCCTGAGTAACAGGAAGTTTTAGATAACATCTAAGGACACTGACACTGAACGCCTCAACTTTACTGAGCTCAGCCTGCAATTACAGAAAGCCCTACACTAAGTTAAAAATGTACGTCAACTCACTCACCTTGGTTCAAAGAAACTGCAGGCACTCCTGTAGGATTAAGAACAGAGTTTTCCACTAACCAACACACAGCGAAAGAAAAAAAACTGAACCGGTAACAAAAGCCTGTTGGGTCAGTCAATTGTTTAATGCTTACCCTTCCAAGTTTCTTAGAGGAAAGCACCTATGAGGAACCAGACCAGGAAAATTCTGGGAAGTGGACATTACTGAAATTAAGCCAGCAAGGTATGGACTTAAATATCTCCTAGTCTTTGTCGATACATTTTCAGGATGGATTGAAGCCTTACACACACACACACACACACACACACACAGGAAAAAAAAAAAAAAAAAAAAAAAACAACGGCCCAAATGGTTCTCAAGAAGATCCTGGAAGATATTTTTCCAAGATATGGTCTGTTTAAGGTAATAGGGTCTGATAATGGACTTGTGTTCATGGCCCAGGTAAGTCACGTGTGGATTAATTGTAAGTTACATTATGCTTATATACACCAGAGCTCAGGAGAGGTAGAAAAAATAAATAGAACCATTAAAGAGACCTTAACAAAATTAAGCTTAGAGACTGGCATAAAAGATTGGACTATGCTCCTGCCTTATGCACTGTTTCATGCGAGAAATACTCCCTCAGTTTCTCTGTGTAACCTCACCCCCTATGAAATTCTCTATGATGCCCATCATCCAGTAAGGGACCTAATCCCCAACTCTAAGGCCTAACAATCCCTTCCACACCCCTTGCTTGACAGACTTAAAGCCATTGAAAGAACTCAGTGATAACTGTGGAAACAGCTGGCCACTGCCTACCAACCTGGGGACGAGGGGATTCCACATCAATATCAAGTAAGAGACTTCGTCTACATAAGACAACATCAGGTGTCATTCCTAGAACCCCGCTGGAAAGGAACATACCAGGTGCTACTTATAACACCTACAGCGGTAAAAGTAGACAGAATCACTTTTTGGATCCATGCCTCTCATCTAAAGCCTTCGCTGTGTCCAGACTCTGGTTGGAAACTGGAAAAGACTGGTAACCATTTCAAATTTCGTATTCGCTATGTGGACAAGACTGTAGACTCTCAACTTGGCCACCAGTACTCCTAACCCTCATCAGCCTGTTCAGCAGTGAAGGCTGATCTCAAATCCTACTAGACAAGAAGTATGGTATATCTCGCATACAGCCCCCTTAGGGACCTGGTGGCTATCTCTCCACCCAGACATTTTTCAGCTTGGTATACGTCTTTCCTATTGAGATAACCCTGATGAAGAGGATCCCACTAAAGTTTCATTAAATCCCTTCCGTTCCATAGATAATTGAAACAAACATTATGGATGCACAGAAACGCGAGCCACATTCAGGTTGGCTAGCCTAGATTATGATGTATGCCCGGCGGACTATCAAAGCCACAAACAGCCATGGCTGTGTGGGGGAAAAGCCAACTTCTTGTGTAACTCATGGGGATGTGAGCATACCGGGGCTGCCTGGTGGAACCCAAACTCCTCATCACATTCAGTACACAGCATTGGCCATATTACCAATTAGACAACCAAAAGCTATGGCCCCCAGAGGGTTCTCTAGATCCTCAAATTCTGCGTGACATTTTTAACTTCGGCAAGTGCTCAAAAGGGGAAAATTCCCCTATGTGGAATCCTTTTCCCTCCTTCACTCACATCCTGTACTATGCTTCTCCAATAGTTCCTCACCCTCAGTCTTCTGCTCTAGAGTCTCTGCTGTCACTCCCACCTCAGCAACGTGATTTCTCACCTCCAATTACTAGATCAAAAACCCAAACCTCTGCCAGTTCTCAGACCATTGCCCCCTTGCTGAGGTAGCAGGTACCGAGGTACCCCTCCACTCACTCACTCCTCTCTTTTTCTGTCTGTGTGTGCACTAGGTCCCACCAAGTCCTCTAAGAAGCTAAACCAAAGCTCAAACCAGCTGAGAAGAGCCCTCAGACCCCTATCCAAGATGTAATAAAAATGGCCTTTAAAGTTGCTTTGTCATCACTGAAAACAGGTTTCTAAAAATTTAAAGTCCCTCAGGGGTTTTTGGAATACTCACTCCCATCTTCACCTCTGCTCTACCTGTTCTACTGCTCAAGTTTTGTTCTAGAAAAATCCCAAACCCCTTTTCCATTATTCTTTTACATCTCATCTTCCTCATTCTCAGATCCACGGAGCTGCTCTCAGCCTCGCCTTCCCAGTCTTCCCCCTCTGTACCAGGTCCATAGATATGTCTTAAATAACCTTCTCCAGAAGTCTTCACCGAGGCTTACATTAGGTCTTTCAGCAAAAGAGTCCCTCTGAAAGAGTTCAATGTAGATAAACTTCCACTTTTCGTGTTGCCCTGTTCTACTTGGCCACTGACTGGAAAAATCACCACCCCTAAGCTTGACACCGCCTTACTAGGTTTTCACAAAATATGTGAACAAAGCCTCTGGCCTTGAGCTGGGGCTTCACAGAGATGACTACATTTCTAAGATAAAAAAGTTACCAACTGGGCTTCATGGTGACAGCTGGCAGGGAGAAAAAAAAAAGACAAAAAAGCTCTCCCTTTCCAAGGTGTCCTTGAAAAGTTAACTTGCCCAGAACAGAGGAACAAAAACAGAAACAAAAACTGATTTTTGTGAATTTCTACAGACTGTGAACTTCTGATCCACTTCCCTTACATGTTGGGTACTAATTCTAAAACTACCAAAACTTGGGGTTCAGGGGATTAATTGATTACAACAGAAGCAATGCCCTCTAAATCCGGATGCAACCAAATAAGGCTGTTTTCCTGTGTTTGGTGCTATCTTAGGTCCCTTTCCTTGTCCATCCCTACAACAGTATAATTCTATACACTTTAACATTATTTATGTTTTCATAAAATGGTCAATATATGTGATTAATTATGTAATGATGCAGATGTTTTCCAGAGTTCTGTATCATGACGTAGGTTCATTTAAAGATCAAATAGGGGGGCATACAACCCGGTTCCAGCGGGAACCTGTATCCCTCACTTTAGCCATCCTATTAGAAATAATAGTTGCTTAAGGGGTGGGCTAGTCCATGAGACACAACAAAGACACAATTAGAAGCAGAAATAGGCCAAACCTTAAAGACATTAAAAACCAACATCACAGCTTTACAGGAATTTTAACCTCTCTCTTTCTGAAGTTGTTTTACAAAGCAGGCGAGTGTTGGACCTCCTCTTCATGAGAGAAAGGTGCCTTTTTGCTTGCATTGAGGGAAGAATGTTGTTTTTGTGCCGACAATACTGGAGTTGTAAAAGAATCTATGAATAAATTAAGAAAACGACTTGAAGAGCGTCAAAGAGAGACAGAGGCCCCAAAAGGGAGGTTTGAGTCTTGGTTCACATAGTGACCTGATTAACTGCGCTTTTATCTGCCATGGCCGGTCCATTAAAATTCCTCATATTATTGCTAACTGTAGGACCCTGTTTGCTCAACCGTGTAGTTTTCTTTCTAAACCAAATCGAACCTGTTATTAATCCTAACCATACACTGTTCTCTCAATCTAATTTTACAGAAGAGCAGGGACAGAATTGGTATTAAAATACAGGAAAATAGAGGATCTTCCACCTGCTGAAAACCTCAAAGGTCCACGTAGAAATGATCCCTGGAGAAGATGTAGGCAAGTATGAAGGACCTGAGAGAGCAAAAGTCTTCCATGGCAAACAACCTGCTCAGGATGAAGGGATGTGTCTGAATCAGCCACTCTCTTCTTAATGTAGAGAAGATGGACCAAAGCAGGCATGTGTTGAGAGCTGCTCCTGCATGCCTATGGTTGACATACCTCTCTGCCCTGTGAAAGTGTCACAGGAAGTAGGAGCAGCCTCCCTCTCATGGGAACCTTGGAAGCAACTGTTAACACAAAGTTGTTGCCAAGGCAGTGACCTCATTCAGTTCCAAAATTAAGTGACTTCACCTAACTTCCTTGGTGATGGAACTCTCTGAACTTGGAATCCAGGAAGCCAGGCACCCAGAGCCAGTCCCAGTCCCAGTCCCAGTGGTCAAACTTATTTTGATTTACCAAGGACAGACTCAGTCTTTCTTGGGACCTACTGATGTAAGGATGGCCAAATGCAAGGAAAGCTATGAAGAGGGGCCTTTCCTGAGAAAGCACGCAGTGGCTCACCGCTGGCTCCTGACAACTTCACAGAGTTGGCCAAAAGACCAGATTTGAGACAGAACAGGCTATTTCCAGGGAACATAATAAGGCCCACCAGACAGAGGACACTCCGGATAGTCACAGACCTACTTGGGGGAAGGAGGTGCCTTTGTGGTGTGGGTGTGGGTTTGTGGTTTTGTCTCATGTTCTGAGAATAGGTATGAAAGGCGGTTTGTTTCGTTGGGAGTGAACTGTTTCTAGTAAGTCGTTTGACAAGGCGAGAATTTCTATGTCTGTGTATCCCACTGTGTCCGTGGTTGTAGACATTAGAAAACAGAATGCATCAATTAATATGTCCTGTCTAGTAGAAAGCTTCACAGCATTCATCCTGCCCTATTTATGAATGGACTGCAGCTTGCCTTATTGATGTGCAACACCTGCTATCTTCCTTAGTTTCTGTTTTATTCCTGAATTCTGACCACTCTCCAGAATAGGTTCATGGTTTTCTGTTTAAGATATGTACAACCTCGAAGCTCTGTGACATGACCATGTCCTGTATAGCTTAAGGGAATGGTGAGCATCTCAGAAAACTCAGATATCAGTGTGACCAGGAAAGTCTTAGTGGAGAAACCCTGCTTGGGGCCTTTTGTTTACCTACTCTTCTGTTGCCCTGAATGTCAGGAAGGTCTTTTCCTCAGTCCACCACTTTGTGAAGCCTGAAGAAAACAGTTTTCAAATGGAAATGAATGGGCATTACCTGTGGCTCTTTGCTTAATTGCTTTGGAAAGGATGTGTCTGAATCAGCTTATTTACCCTGTGTGAGGCTGTGGCTTAGATTCTCAGGTCCTGATGGATCTAAAGAAAGATCCCATGTGTACATCCAAAACCAAAATGGCCAAAAGAGCAGTCCTTGTGGATGAAGTCTCTCGCCTTCCTCTGTAACTTTCCTGACCTCCATCAAGTCAGATTAGGGATCCTTTGGGTCAAATGAGTTCTTCAAAGTCTTGCAGAGTCTAGCCCATAGTTGCTTGGGTTTTCTCAAGACTCCAATTCACATAAAGAATCCAAACCCCACAGTCATTTGGCCTCAAATTGAAGAAGCGGAGCAGTATTAACGGGAGGCCTATTTAATCTCTTCTGGTTCACAAGAAGGGTGTCCAGGCCACCCTGAATTTAGGCAAATTAGGTGCAAAAGAGCTTATTTTGGACACGGTCTTGGGCTATGCCCCTCATGGAAAACTCCAGCCATAGTGGAGTTTATTGTGAGTGTCTATATGGAAGAAGATGGGCGCCACGTTGGAGTGTTTTGGTTTAAATTGTGGTCATTTGGGTGGCGGTTGGAAGAGATGACTTGGTCCACATGTTCTTGAACTCTGGTGTGATTCCCTTAGAGTCTGAGTTCTTCAACTGACCTCAGAGAAGTATTGCCATGAATAGTGTTGAGATTTTTGGAAGCGAGGCATGAGCATCGCCCTTGGAAACTGAGTTCTAGGCCCAGGGTGGCTTTCCACAGAGCACTGAGCCTCTCAGCCAGGATACCACAAATTTTATTCTGAAAAACTTGACACCCATAGTTGAGAGTCAAAACTCATATGGACCTCACATTGTAGACCTAAATGGGCATAGCATCATATGATCTTCTGGCCACTCTTTGGGAAGCCTTACCTGTGAGTGTTCTCCAGAGATTTCATTGAAATGAGCTTCCTAAACATTTAATGGTTCCTGAAAAAATTGAAACTCACAGTGCCTCCAACTTCATCCTTAAAAAATGGCTAGATAAATACCATAAAATTTTTGAATTTCCCATCACCAGGTGGCACTGGAAAACCTTTTGATGTCCTGTTGCTGATCATGAATATACCAGACAGTGCCTTGATTGACTGGGTTTCATGTAAATGGTGTAGAACAGAGATGCCAGTAAGTTGGACTTTGTTGAGTAGTAGGTTAGAGCAGTGGTGGGCAGGTATGTGATAAACATCTGTGGTGGGGCCATGTGGATCTTCCATTGGCTTCCAAATGGCTTGTGACTGACATGGTGCAGCCAGCAGAACCTTCCATGTAAAGGCAAGTTGTTATATGGAGAGGTTTCAGGACATTGTTCAGAATCAGGTTGCTATGGTCAAGGGGGCAAGATATGTGGGATAGGATCCTGGTTCTTGTATCCTCCTGCAAAACCTGACCCACCATACATGACAGAACTTTCTCTTGCATTGTGACCCAGTTGAACTCCTTGTATTTTGTGAAGCAAATACCAAACTCTCAGTGCAGCAGGAAGAAACACCACGAAAATGGAAGATGACCATATGCCTTCACAGTGCACACCGGCACACATTTAGCCCCCAGTGGCCACAGTTTATCTAAAAAGAGAATTCAGCACTGCTGCCTCATGTACATTGGGAAATAAGAAACCATGTCCTCCAGGTCTCATAGATGCAGACCAAGCTTTTATGGTCTCCCTAGAAAGGAAGCTAAAGCTCTTGACAACAACATATTTTTCAAGTGCCCAACCTCACAGGCAGTTTCTCAAGAAGTCTCTAGGCCAGCAGACCTCCATGTTTGTGGAGTTTTTACCCTGTCCCATACTTTTGGAAACTACTCTACCACTTCCAAGGTTGTGAGCTCCTGAGCATATTGCATTCCACAAATTTATTCACAGATTTTCTAAATCTTCTCCTCTAATTGTGTCTTACTTGGGGTGAAGGGATTGTCAAGGCATTGTTCTGGTTGAGAGTGGGAATAATTTTGTGTAGCACATATTTACATACACATTGGTTTCATTGTTCAATTTTCCATTCGAAATACTGAATCCTTGACACTAACCCATACCCTACTAGACTCTGACTATTAATTCTAATATGATGGAGAAAAATAACCGAAACAGAATAGAAATACTAGCACTTCAGAAGAGGCATGGTGTATAGTTGGTCTTACCTTTTGTATGATATAGGGTAGGAGTTATAAATCTTGTCAATTTTTTGTTGAAATAGTTCTGCATGTGTTTTTAAAGTTAACACATCTGTGAATTCCTGTCTCCATTTTTCTGTAGCCTATTCAGCACATGTATTTTTATACGCACATATAGAATCCTACCTGGTATCACACGTATATTCTTGAGAGGTGGCTAACTTGGCAGATACAAAGTGTGAGAAGAGATCACTCCTCATTAATACTTTTGGAACTGAAAATTCAGACTATGAGTGAGCTTCTTAGTTCAAGAACATTATACATAAATCCATGTTCAGTAAAATTAATATTTTTGGATCTGTGGATGATATATATTTCACAATGAATTTTAATTGGCATATATATAGCTACTTTTCAATGCCTCTGTGTGTGTTTTGTATGTGTGTGTGTGTGTGTGTATATATATATATATATATATATATATATATATATATATATATACTCTCTAGATTTTTCAAAATATAAAATATATGTGTCCAATTATACACTCCCTAAATTCATTCTTGTTCATGTATGTGGTTTTATATTAAACTTTTCATAAGATTATTTTAAAAATATTCATCCACCTGAAATACATATTTGTTTTCTAGTACTAAAAAGTTACTTCAGTGAATGGTGCAAACAAATCCTTTTATTTTTACACTAGCTGACCCACTTTAACATCAATGCAAGTAGATTCCTATGGGACATGATGTGTATTTTGACGTTCATTTTTATAAAACACTGGTACATTACTATTTCTGCAGTTTTTGTACATCATAGAATATACATTTCATCCACAAGTTCACAAATTTAAAGAAATTTGTAACACATTCAATCACTTCCTGCTTCAGAACATATGTATTCCTCCTTGTTTTTGACTGGTCATTTCATGAGACTTCTTTCCAAACACATTATTTTCGATTTCCATAATCAATTTTGAAGCAAAATTCACACACTCTTTATGATAAACCACAACCGTAATATTACCATTAGATGTATTACTGGTTGGAATGAATGTATATATATCAATATATGATTCCTGTGTATTTTCAGATATCAATTCAATCCATTATTTAAAGTTGGAACAAGTTATATTATTTATTCGCAGTATGGTCTATTCATGCATTATCTCTATATTCATACATACATGGTACACCTATATGTACCTCCAATACTAATTTATACCCCTTCAAAATATTGCTCCAAGAAATGGTGCAAGAAAGACTCATGTCACCTGATCTACATATACGTTTTATCACAGTAATATTCTGGCCACAAAATGCAAAGTCACACTTACGATTGTACCAAATCCTAAATGGAATGTGAGTATGGGTTATGAAAATCACCCATGTCCACGTTGCCTAATGCTCTCAAATGTCAATCCTATTGGTGACTACATATTTGTTACTTCCTAAGATTATATATTCAATCTCAAGCCTGTTGAAAGTGTCTATTGCTATCACTCACTTTATACTTTGCCTGATTTCCTAATGTCGCTATTGATATCTGCTTTCCTACATATTTTCCCCATTTCTTCACTGTGACTGACTCTTCACATGTGCTGACATTTACATTTTCTGTCTACCTGAAAACCTATTGCTAAAGAACTATTTGTCCAAATGCTATACTCACACTTTTTTCTAATCTTACCAACTATCTTCCTAATCCTACCGACTCTCCCTCTTTGAATGGTTGTTCTCCTCAACATTCAATCATCCAAGGTATCAGGTCCTATGCCATTGTGTATAGATTTATCTGAGACATCTGTGCAGAACATAATTAAATGCTAAGTATCCCAATCAAGGACCTAATGCCCTTCTGGGCTTCAAATGTTACCGAGATTTCTGTTTTCATTCATATATTTCACCTATATAATCTTATATATATCGCAGGTTCCCAATACCATTATTCATCCAGCAGAATGATCCTAACCCAAATCAAACATGTTATTAACCGTAACCATACACTGTTCCCTCAATCTAACTTTACAGAATAGCAGGGACAGAGTTGGTCTTACAATACAGGAATGTAGGAGATCTTCAACCTGCAGAGAACCTCAAAGGTCCATGCAGAAATGATCCCTAAAGAAGATGTAGGCAGCTATGAAGGACCTGAGAGTGCGAAAGTCATCTTTCATGACAAAAAAAAAAAAAAAACAGGTCAGGATGAAGGGATGTGTCTGAAGCAGTCTCTCTCTTCTTAATGTAGAGAAGATAGACCAAACCAGGCTTGTGTGGAGAGCTGTTCCCGGGTGCCTGTGGTTGATATTCCATTCTAGCTTGTGAAACTGTCATAGGAAGTAGGGGCAGGATCCATCCCAGGGACCCTTGGAAGCAACTGTTAAGACAAAGTGGTTGCCAAGGCAGTGACCTCATTCAGTTCTAGATGAAGTGACCTATGTCACTTTCTTGTTGATAGAACACTCTGAACATGGGATCCAGGAAGCCAGGCACCCTGAGGCAGTCCCAGTCCAAGTCCCAGTGGTCTCAAATGTTTGGATTTAAGAAGGACAGAGTCAGTCTTTCTTGGCAACTAAATTGAAGATGGACAAATGCCAGGAAAGCTCTGAAGAGGGGCTTTACCTGAGAAAACAGGCAGTGGCTCACCGCTGGCTCCTGATAACATCACAGTTTTGGCCAAGGAGACCAGATCTGACATAGCACAGCCCGTCTCGGGGGAACATAGTATGGCCCACCAGTCAGAGGACGCTCTGGATAGTCACAGACCTATTTGGGGAAAGAAGGTGCCTTTGTGGGTGTGTGTGTGTGTGTGTTTTTGATTTTGTCTCATGTTTTGAGAATATGTAGGAAAGTCGGTTTGTTTGGTTTGGAGTGGACTGTTTCTAGTAAGTCCTTTGAGAAGGCGAGTGTTTCTATGTCTGCATATCCCACTGTGTCCGTGGTTGTAGACAATAGAAAAGAGAATGCATAAATAGATGTGTCCTGTCTAGTAGAAATCTTCGCAGAATTCATCCTGTCCAATTTATGAATGGACTGCAGGTTACCATATGGATGGGCAACACCTACTACCTTCCTACATTCGTGATTTCTTTCTGAATTCTGGCCACTCTCCCATAGGCTCATGGTTTTGTGTTCAAGATATGTATCTCCTCCACAATCTGGGACATGGCCATGTACTGGATAGCTGAAGAGAATGGTGAATATCTCAGAAAACTCAGATATCAGTGTGACCAGGAAAGTCTCAGTGGAGAAAATCTGCTTTGGGATTTTGCTTACCTATTGTTCTGTTGCCCTGAATGTAAGGAAGGTCTTTGCCTAAGGCCCCACATTTCCAATGCCTGAAAAAAACAGTTTTCAAATGGAAATAAATGGGCATCACCTGTGGCTCCTGGCTTAATTGCTTTGCAAAGGGATATGTCTGAATCCGCCTCTCAGTGCAGTTTGAGATTATCGCTTAGATTCTCAGCACCTGATGGACCTAAAGAAAGATCCCATGTGTGCATTCAAATCCAAAATGGCCAAAAGAGAAGTCATTGTGATGAAGTCTCTTGCCTTCCTCTGCAAGGTTCCTGATCTCCATCAAGTGATAACAGGGATCTTTGGGTCAACTGAGTTCTTCAAGCCCTGCAGAGGCTAGCCCATAGGTGCTTGGGTTTTCTTATGACTGCAAATCACATAAAGAAACTATACCCGACAGTCAGTATGCCTCAAATTGGAAAAGCGGAACAGTATTAATGGCATGCCTCTTTGATCAGTCCTGGTTCACAGGAACGTTGTCCAGGAAACACTGACTTTAGACAAATGAAGGGCAAGGGAGCTTATTTTGACATTGTCTTGGGCTGTGTGCCTCATAAAAACTTCCAGCCAAGGTTATGATGAGTGACTATATGGAAGAAAATGAGGGCCATGTGGGAGTGTTTTGGTTTTAATTCTGGTCATTGGTGTGGCGGTTGGAAGAGATGACTGGGTCAACTGGTCTTGAACTCTGGTGTGTTTCCACGTAGAGACTGAGTTTTGAAACTGATCTCAGAGAAGTATTGCCATGAATTGTGTTGGGATTTTAGGAGGCCACGCATGAGAGTCGCCCTTGGAACCTGAGATCTAGGACCAGGGTGGCTTTCCACAAAGAACTGGGAATCTCAGCCTGGATATCACAAGATTTTATTCTGAAAGACTTGGCAGCCATAGTTGAGAGTCAAAAGACATAGGACCTCACATTGTAGACCTCAATGGTCCTGGCTTCAAGTGACCTTTGTCCACTCTTTGGAAAGCCTTGCCTGTGAGAGTTCTCTAGAATTTTCTTTGAAATGAACTTTCTCAATATTTAATGGTTCCTGAATAATTGAAATCCACAGTGCATCCAACGTCGTCCTTGAAAAATGGCTAGATAAATAACACGAAATTTTTGAAATTTCCATGACCAGGTGGAACTGTAGAAACTTTTGATGTCCTGTTGCTTACCATGAGTGTACCAGACAGTGCCTTGATTGACAGGGTTTCATGAAATTTGTTTAGAACAGAGAAGCCAGTATTTTGGAGCCTGCTGAGTAGTGGGCCTAGAGCAGTGGTGGAGAGGTGTGTGATAAAACATCATGGTGGGGCCATTTGTATCTGCCATTGGCTTCCAAATGGCTTGTAACTGACAGAGTGCAGACATCAGACCCTTATATGTAAAAGCATCTTGTTATATGGCGTAGTTTCAGGGCAATGTTCAGAATCAGGTTGCTATGGACAAGCGGGCAATCTTTGAGAGATAGAAGCCTGTTTGGTGAATTTTCTTGCAGACCCTGACCCACCACACGTGACAGAACTACCTCAAGCACTGTTTCGCAGTTGAACTCCTTGTATTTCGTGAAGCATGAACCAAACTCCAAGTGCAGCAGCAAGAAACACCACGAAAAGTGGAGGATGACCAAATGGTTTCACAGTCCACACGGGGAGACAATAAGCCCCCAGTGCCCACAGTTTACCTACAAAGAGAGAATTCAGCACTGCTGCCTCGTGTTCATTGGAAAATGAGAAATGTTGTCCTCCAAGTCTCATAGATGCAGACACAGCTTTGAGGATCTCACTACAAAGGAAGCTTAACTCCTGACAACAACCTATATTTCAGTGCCCAATTTCACTGGCAGTTTCTCAAGAAGTTTTAGGCAAGCAGAGCTTCATGTTTGTGGAGTGTGTACCCTGTCCTTACTTTTGGAAACTCCTATTCCACCTCCAAGTTTGTGCACTCCTGAGCATTTTCTATTCCAGAAATGTAATCACAGATTTTGTAACTCTTCTACTCTAATTGTGTCTCCCTTGGGGCAAAATTAATGACAAGGCATTGTTCTGGATGAGAGTCAGAAGATTAATTTTTCTATTTTCCATTTGAAATTCTGAATCCCTGACACTAACCCATATTCTACTAGACTCTGACTACTAATCCAAATATGATGGAAGAAAATAACCCAAACAGTACATAAATACTTGCAGTTCAGAGTTGGACTTGCCTTTTGCATGATAAAGGGTAGGTGTTATAAATCTATTCAATATTTAATTGAAATAGTTCTCCATGTGTTTTTAAAGTTAACAAATATGTGAATTACTGTCTCCCATTCTCTGGAGCTTATTCAGCACATGTATTTTTATATGCACAAATAGAATCCTACAAGGTATCACACGTACATCCTTGTGAGGTATATGACTTAGCAGATACAAAGTGTGAGAAGTGATCACTCCTCCTAAACGCTGTTGGAACTGAAAATTCAACCTATGGGTGAGCTTCCCAGTGGAACAACATTATACATAAACCCATGTTCACTAAAATGAATGTTTTTGCATCTTTATGATATATATTTCATGATGAATTTCGATTGGCATATATATTGCTACTTTTTAATGTCTGTGTTAGTGTGTGTGTGTGTGTGTGTGTGTGTGTGTATATGTATATATATATATATATATACATACATATATATATATATATGGAGAGTATATATATATATATATATATATATATATATATATATATATATACTCTCCATATTTTTAAAAATATGAAATATGTGTGTCTTATATACACTCCCTAAATCCATTCATGTTCATGTATGTGGATTAATAATCAACTTTTCACAAGATTATTCTTAGAAATATTCATCCACCCGAAATACATATTTGTTTCCTAGTACTGAAAACTAACTTCAGTAAAAGGTGCATACAAATCCTAATATGTCTACTTTAACTGACCCAGTTTAACATCAATGCATGTAGGATCCTATGGGACATGATGTGTATTTTGACATTAATTTTTATTCCACACTGGTACATTACTATTTCTTCAGTTTATGCAAATCTCAGTATATATATTTTATTCACTAGTTAGCAAATTTATAGGCATTTGTTTCACTTTCAATCACTTCCTGCTCCAGAACACATGTATTCCTCTATGTTTCTTGACTGGTCTATTCATGAGACTTTTTTCCAAATATATTATTTTCGATTTCCATAATCAATTTTGAACCAAAACTCACACACCCTTCATGATAAACCATAATCCTAAGATTATCGTTAGATATATAACTGGTTGGAATGAATGATTGCATATCAATATAAAATTTCTCATAAATTTTCAGATATTTATTCAATCCATTATTTAAAGTGGATCCAGTTATATTATTTATTCACAGTATGGTCTATTCATGCATTATGTCTATATTCATTGAAACAGGGTACACCTATTTGTACCCCCATACTAATTTGTAAGTCTTCAAAATATTGCTCGCAGAATTGGTGGAAGAAATACTCTTTTCACCTGATCTACATACACATTTTATTACAGAAATATTCTGGACACAAAAAGCAAAGGTCACACTTACAATTGTACCAAAGCGTAAATGGAAAGTGAGCATGGATTACTAAAAACATCCATGTCCAGGTTGCCTAATGCTCTCAAATATCAATTCTATTTTTGACTACATATTTGTTTCTTTTTAAGATTATATATTCAACTTCAAACCTGTTGACAATGTCTAACCCTATCACACAATTTGTACTTTGCTTGATTTCCTAATGTCTCTATTGATATCTGCTTTCCTATATTTTTCCCCAGTTCATCATTGTGACTGACTCTTCACATGTGCTTACATTTACATACACTCTCTACCCGAAATCTTATTGCGAAAGAACTTTTGGTCCAAATCCTATACTCACTCTTCTTTCTAAACCTACCAACTACCTTCCTAATCCTACCGACTATCAGTTTTTGACTGGATGTTCTCTTCAACATTCAATATCCAAGGTACAAGGTACGATGCCAGTGTATATTGATTTATCTGAGACATCTGTGCTGCACATTACTCAAAGCTAAGTATCCCACTCAAGTCCCCAATGCCCTTCTGGGCTTCAAATCTTACCTAGATTTCTGCTTTCATACTTATGTTTCACATATATACTCTTGTAAATATCGCATTTTGCCAATACCATTATTCATCCCGCAGAATGATTTGTAACCCAAATTGAACATGTTATTAACCCTAACCATACACTGTTCCCTCAGTATAACTTACTTAAGAGCAGGGACAGTGTGGGTCTTACAATATAGGAATGTAGATGATCTTCCACCTGCTGAGAACATCAAAGATCCATGGAGAAATGATCCTTGCAGAAGATATAGGCAGCTATGTAGGACCTGAGAGAGCAATAGTCTTCTTCCATGGCAAACAACCTGGTCAGGATTAATTGATAGTCTGAATCAGCCTCTCTCTTCTTAATGAAGAGAAGATGGACTGAACCAGGCCTCTGTGGAGAGCTGTTCCCTGGTGCCTATGGTTGATATACCATTCTAACTTCTGAATGTGTCACAGGATGTTGGGGCAGCCTCCATCTCATGGGAACCCTGGATGCAACTGTTAGCACAAAGTGGTTACCAAGGTAGTGACCATATTCAGTTCCTGAAAGAAGTGACCTCACTTCACTTTCTTGGTGATGGAATTCTCTGAACCTGGGATCCAGGAAGGAAGGCACCCAGAGCCAGTCCCACTCCCAGTTCCAGTGGGCTAACTTGTTTGCTTTTCCCAAAGACATAGTCAGTCTTTCTTGGTACCTACTGATGTGAGGATGGAAAAATGCCAGCAGAGCTCTGATGAGGGGCCTTTCCTGAGAAAGCAGGTAGTGGCTCACCGTTGGCTCCTGACAACTTCACAGAGTTGGACAAGGAGACCAGATCTGAAACAGGACAGGCCATTTTGTGGGAACATAATATGGCCCACCAGTCAGAAGACACTCCGGATAGTCACAGACCTATTTGGGGGAAGTAAGTGCCTTTGCCGTTGTAGGTGTGAGTTTGTGGTTTTTTCTCATGTTCTGAGAATAGGTAGGAAAAGTGGTTTGTTTGGTTTGGAGTGGACTGTTTCTAGTAAGTCGTTTGACATGGTGAGTGTTTCTAGGTCTGTGTATCCCACTGTATCCGTGGTTGTAGACATTAGAAAAGAGAATGCATCAATGGATGTGTTGTCTCTAGTTGAAAGCTTCCCCACATTCATACTGCCCAATTAATGAATGGACTGCAGCTTGCCTTATGGATGGGCAACATCTACTATCTTCTAAAGTTCCTGTTTTCTTCGTGAATTCTGGCCACTCTCCAGAATAGGCTCATGGTTTTGTTTCCCAAATATGTAACACCACAAGATTCTGTGACATGGCCATGTGCTGGATTGCTGAAGGGAATGGGAGCATCTAAGAAAACTCAGATTTCAGTGTGACCAGTAAAGTCTCAGTGGAGAAACCCTTCTTTGGGCCATTTGCTTACTTCTATTTCTATTACCCTGAATGTCAGGAAGGTCTTTGCCTCAGGCCACCCCTTTGTGTAGCCTGAAGAAAACTGTTTTCATATGGAAATGTATGGACATCACCTGTGGCTCTTTGCTTAATTGATTTGGAATGAGATGTGTCTGAATCAGCCTCTTGTCCTTGTATGAGGTTGTGGCTTTGATTCTCAGCACCTGATGGATCTAAAGAAAGATCCCATGTGCTTCCAAAACTAAAATGGCCAAAAGAGCAGTCATTGTTGATGAATATTTTTGCCTTCTTGTTTTAGGTTCCTGACCTCCATAAAGTGAGAATAGGGATCCTTTGGGTCAAATGAGTTCTTGAAATCCCTGCAGAGGCTAGCCCATATTTGCTTGGGTTTTCTCATGACTCCAAATCACATAAAGAATCTATACCCTACAGCCAGTAGGCCTCAAATTGGAGAAGTGGAACACTTTAACAGCAGGAATATTTGATCATTCCTGGTTCACAGGAAGAGTGTCCAGGCCATCATGATTTTAGGCAAATGAGGGGCAAGTGAGCTTATTTGGGCTCATAGAAACCTCCAGCTGGAGGTTATGATGAGTGTCTACATGGAAGAAGATGATGGCCCTGTGGGAGTGTTTTGATTTTAATTGTGGTCATTTTTTGGCGGATGGAAGGGATGACTGGGTCCACCTGGGCTTGAACTCTGGTGTGATTCCCCTTAGAGACTGAGTTTTGAAACTGACCTCAGAGAAGTATTGCCATGAATTGTGTTGGGATTTTAGGAGGCCACGCATGAGACTCACTCTTGGAAACTGAGATCTAGGCCCAGGGTGGTTTCCACAGAGGCCTGAGAATCTCAGCCAGGATATCACATGATTTTATTCTGAAAGACTTAGCACCCATATTTGAGAGTCAAAACACACATGGACCTCACATTGTAGATGTCAGTTGGCCTGGCTTTAGGAGACCTTTTGGCAACTGTTTGAGAAGCATTGACTGTGAGAGTTCTCCAGAGCGTTCATTGTAATGAACTTTCTCAACACTTAATGGTTCCTGAATGAATTGAAACCCACAGTGCCTCTAACTTCATCCTTGAAAAATTTCAAGATAAATATCATGAAATTTTTGAAATTCCCATGACCAGGTGGCACTGCAGAAACTTTTGATGTCCTGTTGCTGATCATGTGTATACCAGACAGTGCCTTGTTTTTGACTGGGTTTCATTAAAATGGTGTAGAACAAGAGAAGCCAGTAATTTGGAGCCTGCTGAGTAGGGGGGCTAGAGCAGTGGTGGGCAGGTGTGTGATAAAACATCATGTTGGGGCCATGTGAATCTGCCATTGGCTTCCAAATTTTTTGTGACTGATATAGTGCAGACATCAGACCCTTATATGTAAAGGCATCTTGTTAAATGGAGAGTTTTCAGGGCAATATTCAGAATCAGGTTGCTATGGTTATTGGGGCAAGCTATGTGGGATACAAGCCTGGTTGGTGCATTCTCCTGCAGACCCTGACCCACCACACGTGACAGAACTCCCTCCAGCACTGTATCTCAGATGAACTTTTTATGTTTTGTGAAGCAAATACCAAATTCCCAGTGCAGCAGCAAGAAATACCACGAAAAGTGGAGGATGACCAAATGTCTTCACAGTCCCCACTGGGAGACACTTAGCTTCAATGGACACAGTTTAGCTACAAAGAGAGAATTGAGCACTGCTGCCTCATGTTCATTGAAATATAAGAAACCATGTCTTTCGGTTACATAGATGCAGACCCAGCTATGATGGTCTCACTACAAAGGAAGCTAAAGCTCATGACAACAACATATATTTCAAGTGCCCAACCTCAGAAGCCGTTTCCCAAGAATTCTTAGGCCAGCAGAGCTCCTTTTTGTGGAGTGTTTACCCTGTCCTTTACTTTTGGAAACTCCTCTACCACCTCCAAGGTTGTGAACTCCCGAGCATATTCCATTCCATATATGTATTCATAGATTTTCACACTTTTCTACTCTAATTGTGTTTTACTTGGGGCGTAGGTAATGTCAAGGCATTGTTCTGGATGTGAGTGGGAAGATTTTTGTGTAGCACATATTTACATACACATTGGATTCATTTTTCAATTTTCCATTTGAAATACTGAATCCCTGACACTAACCCATACCCTACTAGTCTCTGACTAATAATCCTAATATGATGGTGAAAAATAAGCCAAAAAGAGAAGAAACACAAGCAGTTCAGAGGACGCATTGTGTATTGTTGGAATTGCCTTTTGCATTATATAATGTAGGAGTTATAAGTCTAGTCAATTTTTTTGTTGAAATAGTTCTAAATGTGTTTTTAAAATTAGCAAATATGTGAATCCCTGTCTCCCTTTCTCTGTAGCCTATTCAGTACATGTATTTTTATATGCACATATAGAATTCTACCTGATATCACTCGTATACACTTGTGAGGTGGCTGAATTGGCAGATGCAAATTGAGAGAAGAGTTCACTCCTCCTAAACGCTGTTGGAACTGAAAATTCAACCTATGGGTGAGCTTCCTAGTTGAAAAACATTATACATGAATCCATGTTCAGTAAAATGAACATTTTTCGATCTGTGGATTATATACTTTTCATGATGAATTTCTATTGGCATATATGTTGCTACTTTTTTTTTCTTTTATTGGTTGCTCAAAACATTACAAAGCTCTTGAATATCATATTTCATACATTAGATTCAAGTGGGTTATGAACTCCCATTTTTACTCCAAATACAGATTGCAGAATCACATTAGTTACACATCCATATTTTTACATAATGCCCTATTAGTTACTGTTGTATTCTGCTACCTTTCCTATACTCTACTATCCCCACTCCCCTCTCTTCCCATCTTCTCTCTCTGCCATACCTACTGTAATTCATTTCTCTCCTTGTTTATTTTCCCACAACCTCTTATATGTAATTTTGTGTAACAATAATTGTCTCTCTCCATTACCATGCAATTTCCCTCTTCTCTCCCTTTCCCTCCCACATCATGTTTCTGCTTAATGTTAATCTTTTCTTCATGCTCTTCCTCCCTGCTCTGTTCTTAGTTGCTCTCATTATATCAAAGAAGACATTTGGTAATTGTTTTTTAGGGATTGGCTAGATTCACTAAGCATAATCTGCTCAGTGCCATGCATTTCCCTGCAAATTCCATGATTTTGTCATTTTTTAGTGCTGCGTAATTCTCGATAGTATATAAAAGTCACATTTTTTTATCCATTCATCTATTGAAGGGCATCTGGGTTGGTTCCACAGTGTAGCAATTGTGAATTGTGCTGCTATGAAAATCCATGTGGCAGTATCCCTGTAGTACGCTCTTTTAAGGTCTTCAGGGAATAGTCCGAGAAGGGCAATAGCTTGGTCAAATGGTGCTTCCATTCCCAGCTTTCCCAGGAATCTCCATACTGCTTTCCAAATTGGCCACACCAGTTTCAGTCCCACCAGCAATGTACAAGAGTACCCTTTTCCCCACATCCTCGCCAGCACTTGTTGTTGTTTGACTTCATAATGGCTGCCAATCTCACTGGATTGAGATGGTATTTTAGTTTGGTTTTTATTTGCATTTCTCTTACTGCTAGAAATGGAGAGCATTTTTTTCATGTACTTGTTAATTGATTCTATGTCCTCCTCTGAGAAGTTTCTGTTCAGGTCCTTGGCCCATTGGGTTATTGGTTATCTTATTGTCTAATTTTCTAAGTTCTTTGTATACTTTGTATACTCTGGATATTAGGGCTCCATGTGAAGAGTGAGGACTAAAAATTTGTTCCCATGATGTAAGCTCCATATTTACCTCTCTTATTGTTTCTCTTTCTGAGAAAAAATAATTCAGTTTAAGTAAGTCCCATTTGTTGATTCTTATTATTAACTCTTGTTCTATGGGTGTCCTATTAAGGAATTTGGAGCCTGACCACACAATATGTAGATCGGAGCCAACTTTTTATTCTATCAGACGCAGAGACTCTGATTTGAATCTAGCTCCTTGATCCACATTGAGTTAACTTTGGTGCATGGCGAGAGGAGGGGATTCAGTTTCATTTTGTTGCATATGGATTTCCAGTTTACCCAACACCATTTGATGAAGATGCTATCCTTCCTCCATTGCAGGCCATTAGCTCCTTTATCAAATATAAGATAGTTGTAGCTTTTTGGATTAGTTTCTGTGTCCTCCATTCTGTACCATTGGTCCACCCGCCTGTTTTGGTACCAGTACCATGCTGTTTTTGTTATGAATGCTCTGTAATATAGTTTGAAATCTGGTATCACTATACTGCCTGATTCACACTTCCTGCTTAGAATTGCTTTTGCTATTCTGGGTCTTTTATTTTTCCATTTGAATTTCATGATTGCTTTATCTATTTCTACAAAAAGTTTCTATGGGATTTTGATTGGCATTGCATTAAACCTATAGAGAACTTTTGGTAATATCACCATTTTGATGATGTTAGTTCTGCCTATCCATGAACACGGTATATTTTTCCATCTTCTAAGATCTTATTCTATTTCTCTTTTTAGGGTTCTGTAGTTTGCATTATATAAATCTTTCACCTCTTTTGTTAGGTTTATTCCCAAGTATTTAATTATTTGAGGAAATTGGGAATGCAGTGTTTTGACTCATTTTTGTTTCAGAAGTTTTGTCGCTGATATACAGAAATGCCTTTGATTTATTCATGTTGATTTTGTATCCTGCCACATTGCTGCATTCATTTATGAGTTCTCGTAGTGTTTTCTGTAGACCCTTTTGGGTCTTCTATGTATAGAATCATGTCATCTACAAATAGTGATAATTTAAGTTCTCCTTTTCCTATTTTTATGCCTTTAATGTCTTTCATCTCTCTAATTGCTCTGGCCAGTTTTTCGAGAACTGTATTGAATAGAAGTGGTGATAGAGGACATCCCTGTCTTGTTCCAGATTTTAGAGGGAATGCCTTCAATTTTTCTCCATTCAGAATGATGCTAGCCTGAGGATTAACATAGATAGCTTTTACAATGTCGAGGTAAGTTCCTGTTATCCCTAGTTTTTAAAATGTTTTGAACATAAAGAAATGCTCTACTTTGTTGAATGGTTTTTCTGCGTCTATCGAGATGATCATATGGTTCTTATCTTTAAGTCTATTGATGTTGTGAATAACATTTATTGATTTCCATATATTGAACCCTCCTTGCATCCCAGGGATGAATCCAAGTTGATCATGGTGCACGATTTTTTTGATGTGCCTTTCTATCCAATTCGCCAGAATTTTAATGAGGATTTTTGCATCTAGGTTCATCAGAGATATTGGTCTGTAGTTTTCTTTCTTTGAGGTGTCTTTGACTGGTTTCAGAATCAGGGTGATGTTGGCCTCATAGAATGAATTCGGCAGAGCTCCCAGTTTTTCTATTTCCTGAATAACTTGAGAAGTATTGGTATTAATTCTTCTTTAAATGTTTTGTAAAACTCTGCTGTATACCCATCCGGTCCTGGGCTTTTCTTGGTTGGTAGTCTTTTGATTGCTTCTTCTACTTTATCCATTGATATTGGTCTGTTTAAATTGTGTGTTTCCTCCTGACTCAGTCTGGGCAAATCATATGACTTAAGAAATTTATCGATGTCTTCACTATTTTCTATTTTATTGGAATACAGGTTTTCAAAATAATTTCTAATTTTCTTCTGTATTTATGTAGCATCTGTTGTAATATTGCCTTTTTCATCCCGTATGTTAGTAATTTGATTTCTCTCTCTTCTTCTCTTCGTTAGCATGGCTAAGGGTCTGTCTATCTTATTTATCTTTTTGAAGAACCCCTTTTAGTTTTGTTAATTTGTTCAATAGTTTCTTTTGTTTCAATTTCGCTATGATTTTAATTATTTCTTGCCTTCTGCTACATTTGCTGTTGTTTTGCTCTTCCTTTTCTAAGGCTTTGAGATGAAGTGTGAGCTCATTTATTTGTTTTTCTTTTCTATTTTGAGGAATGACCTCTAGGCGATGAATTTACCCCTTAAAACTTCTTTTCATTGTACCCCATAGAATCTGATTGTTGTGTCTGTATTTTCATTTATCTCTAAGAATTTTTTGATTTCCTCCTTTATGTCTTCTGTAACCCATTGATCATTCAGTAACATATTCTTCATTTTGGATGTGATGTATGGTTTTTTCTTCCTTCTTTTATCATTGGTTTCCAGTTTCATTCCATTATGATCACAAAAAATTCATGGTATTATCTCCACCCCTTTATATTTACTGAGGGTTGCCCTATGGCATAACATATCGTCTATTTTTGAGAAGGATCCATGTGCTGCTGAGAAAAAAGTATATCCACTTGATGATGGTTGATATATTCTATATATGTCAGTTAAGTCTAGGGTATTGATTGCGAGATTGAGTTCTATAGTTTCTTTTTTCAACTTTTGTTTGGAGGATCTGTCCAATGGTGAGAGAGGTGAGTTGAAGTCACCCATAATTATTGTATTGTGGTCTATTTGATTCTTTAACTTGAGGAGAATTTGTTTTATGAACATCGCAGCACCATTATTTGCTGCGTGAATATTGATAATTGTTATGTCTTGTCGGTGAATTGTTCATTTTAGCAGTATATAATGTCCTTCTTTATCCCTTTTGATTAAATTAGTCTTGAGGTCGATTTTATTCGATAGGAGGATGGCCACCCCTGCTTGCTTACAAGGACCGTGTGCATGGTATAAATTTTCCCAATCTTTCACCTTCAGCCTGTGTATGTCTTTTCCATTCAGATGTGTCCCCTGGAGGCAATATATTGTTGGATTTTTTTTTTATTTCAAGTTACAAGCCTATGTCACTTTATTCGAGAGTTTAAGCCATTTACTTTTAGAGTTACTAATGATATATGGTTTGTACTGCCACCCATGTTTGCTTATATCTTTTTTTTAAATTAGTTTGTTTCTCCATGATTAGCTTTTCCCCCGCCCTCTGTCATTACTGAGGCACTTCTCACTCATGGTTTTCGTTGTTGATTTTCATTTCTTCCTCGTGTAGTGTTTTGCTCAAGATGCTTTGCAATGCTGGTTATCTGGCTGCAAATTCTTTTAGGTTTTGTTTATCATGAAATATTTTTATCTCGTTGTCTTACCTTAAGCTTAATTTTGCTGGATACATAATTCTTGTTTGGCATCCATTGTCTTTCAGTGTTTGAAGTACGTTGTTCCAGGATCTTCTCACTTCCAGCATCTATGATGAAAAATCCATTGTTAACCTTTTTGGTTTACCCCTGATTGTAATGATTCTAATCTGCCTCCTTTCTCTGGTAGCTTTTAATATTTTCTCTTTGTTCTGTATATTGGATATCTTCATAACAATGTGTCTTGGCATTGGTCTACTGTGATTTTGTGTGCTCGATGTCCTGTAAGCATCTACAATTTGTTTATCCCTTTCCATTTTTATTTCTGGAAAGTTTTCTGTAATTATTTCATTCAGCAGGTTTCTCATTCCCTTGGTTTGAATCTCTGTACCTTCCTCTATCCATATGACTCATTAGTTTTTTTTTTTTTATGTTATTCCATATCTCTTGAATGTTTTCTCATAATTTTTTACAGCATTTCTTTGTTGGCTAGACTTTTTTCAAGATGATATATTTTGTCTTCATTCTGTCTTCTACTTGCTCTACACTGTTAGTGATACTCTCAATTGAATTTTTAATTTGGTTTATCATTTCCTTGATTTCTAGAATTACTGTTTGATTTTTCTAATAATCTCTATCTCCTGATAAAGATGCTTAATTTCTTATTTTATCTTTTTATGTAATTTATTTTCAATGTGTTCTATCACTGTTTGTTTTTGCTGTCTCGTATCCTCTTTAAGGTTCCATTCCATCTGTCTAAGGTATTCCTTGAGTTCTTTATATGACCATTTTTCTGATGACTCTAGGTGCTCTTGAATATTTAGGCTGTCCTTCATTGTTCGTACTCCTTTTCTTCCTTGCTTTTTCATGCTTCTCATGTTACTTCTCGTTCTGTTTGACTACTGAGTTACTGCTTACTCTTATAAATTTATTTGATGCTTGAGAGGAAAGATATTAGAAGGGAAGGGAGAAGTCACTAAAGAGAATGAGAGTAGGCAGGTAGAATTCAAGTAAGGGGGAATAAAAAAATTGAAATGAAATGAAAAGACAAAAAAATAGAAAATAAAGAAAGAAAATTTTAAGAAATAATGATGATTAAAAAATTGAAAATTAAAATTTTAAATAATAATATTAATAATAATAATAATAAAATAAAAGAAATTAAAAAAATAAAAACATTTAAAAAAGTTAATGAACAACAACAACAAAAATGAAAATGAAAGAAAATGAAAAAAATACAAATAAAAAAATAGTAATAATACATGCAGTCCTAGAGTTCAATTAACTTCTCTTCCAGTAGGTGGAGCTGTGCGCACTGGGCCAAGCTTCTCCTCTCAATAAGTGGGAACCAATCACTGTGCAGCAGCTCTTCCTCCCAGACTGGGCGGGTCTCCAACCCTGAGTGCCTAGGGCCTTCTCTTGTGCTTCCTCAAGCCAGGCCCCACTCACCTGTGACGCTCACCACAATACTGGTTACAAGCCAGGCCTCTGCTCCTGGTAGCCCTGTTTCCATGAACGGCTGGGCACACTCTCCTTAATTGCCTCCCTCAGACCCTAAGTTTGTAGAGCTTGGGGCTGACAAACCCCAGCGAATTTGCTTGCCCTTCGGGAGCCATGGCCCCGGTAGGTGGTGTAAGAGACCTCAATTGTCAGCACTGGTGGGAGCGGTAGCCGGCAATTACACGCCTCGAGTCCCGAGTCAATCCTGATTCCCTAGGTCTGGGTATTGCGCTCCTTGGAGAGCTGGGAGGGGCAATTACGGCAGAGGTGGGAAGGGCCCTTGAGGTTTCCCTGCGGTGTTGAGAGAGATGGCAATGGGATAACATACTTGTCGCACTGGTTTCAATGAAGTTATCTCCTCCGACTGTGACGTCAGTTCGCTGCCATGGTGGTATACCATTAAAATGGTGACCGTTCGTTCCCTTTGCTGGGTGACCAATGCAACAGCTGGGTCCTGACTATCTCTCCCAAGCCCCATTTCAATCCTGTGGCCACTGCCTATGAAGGCTCAGTTGGCTTTTAACTCTGTCAATTCCGAAAGCCCGACCAATTATTTCAGCGGGAATGTTAGTGCTGAGTCACAAAAACCAGATGAATCTAAGCTTGAATGCAGCCAATCCGGGCTTTGTGTGTGTTCTGAGGGGCCCAGACTGTTCGCCCCAGATTCACAACAGGTCAATATTGCCTAGTGATTCTGAGCAAACAGCATTTAGACAGTTTACGACTCCCTATGCCCGCGCAGCTGAAGAGATCAGAGACTTGAATTCTCCATGCCTGCCTTCATAATGGATCTCCTGTATTGCTACTTTTTAATATCTGTGCATTTGCGTGTGTGTGTGTGTGTATATATATATATATATATATATATATATATACTCTTTAGATTTTTCAAAATATGAAATATATGTGTCTTATTATGCACGCCCCTAAATACATTCATATTCATATCTGTGGATTTATAATCAACTTTCAACAAGGTTATTTTCAGAAATAATCATCCACCTGAAATACATATTGTTTCCTAGTACTGAAAACTAAATTCAGTGAATGGTGCATACAAACCCTAATATTTCTACAGTTACTTAGCCAGTTTAAAATGAATGCAAGTAGATTCCTAGGGGACATGATGTGTATTTTGACTTTCATTTTTATTCAACACTTGTACGTTACTATGTCTTCAGTTCATGCACATGATGGGATATATATTTCAGTCACAAATTAGAAAATTTATAGGCATTTGTTTCACGATCAATCACTTCCTGATTCAGAACACATGTATTCCTCCATGTTTCTTGACTGGTCTTTTCATGAGACTTCTTTCCAAACATATTATTTTTGTTTAACATCATCACGTGTAAAGCAAAACTCAAACACCATTCATCATAAACCATAATCCTAATATTACCATTAGAAATATAACTGGTTGGAATGAATGATTGTATATCAATATAAGATTTCTTATATATTTTCACATATCAATTCAATCCATTATTTAAAGTGGAATCAGTTACGTTATTTATTCATAGTATGGTCTATTCATGCATTATCTCTATATTAATAGACACAGGGTACACCTCTTTGTACCCCTAATAATAATGTATACGTCTTCAAAATATTGCTCCCAGAAATGGTGAAAGAAATACTCATGCCACCTGATCTAAATATACATTTTATCACAGTAATATTCTGAACAAAAAAAAAAAAAACCATAAAAATGTCACACTTATGATTGTACCAAAGCCTAAAAGGAAAGTGAACGTGGATAACTAATAACATCCATGTCCAGGTTGCCTAATGCTCTCAAATGTCATTCCCATTTGTGACGAGATATTTGTTTTTTCCTATGATTATGTATTCAAACTCAACCCTGTTGAAAATGTCTAATCCTATCACTCACTTTATACTTTTCCTGATTTCGTAATGTCTCTATTGACACCTGCTTTAATACATATTTTCCCCAGTTCATCATTGTGACTGACTCTTCACATGTGCTGACATTTCCATTCACTCTCTAAACGAAACCCTATTGCTAAAGAAGCTTTTTATTCCAAATCATATACTCACTCTTCTTCCTAAACCTACTGACTATCTTCCTAATCCTACTGACTATCCCTTTTTGACTGGATGTTCTCTTCTACATTCAATCATCCAAGGTACAAGGTCCTATGCCACTGTATTTCGATTTAACTGAGACAACTGTACAGAACATAATTCAACATTAAGTATCCAAATAAAGGGCCCAATGCCCTTCTGGGCTTCAAATCTTTCTTAGATTCCCGTTTTCATACATATATTTCACGTATATATTCTTATAAATATCGCAGGTTCCCAATCTCATTATTCTTCCTGCAGAATGATTCCTAACCCAAATCGAACATATTATTAACCGTAACCATACACTCACTTTGCAGGAGAGCAATAACAGTGTGGGTATTAAACTACAGGAATCTAGGGGATCTTCACCTGCTGAGAAACTCAAATGTTCATGCAGAAATGATCCCTGGTGAAGATGAAGGCAGCTATGAAGTACCTCAGAAAGCAAAAGTCATCTTCCATGGCAATCATCCTGGTCAGGATGGAGGGTTGTGTCTGAATCAGTCTCTCTCTTCTTAATGTATAGAACATGGACCAAACCAGTCCTGTGTGGAAGCTGTTCCCGGGTGCTTATGGTTGATATAACATTCTAACTAGAGAAAGTGTCCCATGAAAATCAGGACAGCCTCCACCTCATGATACTTTTGGAAGCAACTGTTAGGACAAAGTGGTTGCCAAGGCAGTGACATCATTCATATCCTGAAGGAAGTGATCTCACCTCACTTCCTTGGTGATGGAACTCTCTGAACTTGAAATCCAGGAAGCCAGGTACCAAGAGACAGTCCCTGTCCTAGTCCCAGTGGTCTGACATGTTTGGATTTACCAAGGACAGAGTCAGTCTTTCTTGGTACCTACAGATGTGAGGATGGCCAAATGCCAGGAAACCTCTGAAGAGGGGCTTTTCCTGAGAAAGCAGGTAGTGTCTCACCGCTGGCTCTTGAAAACTTCACAGAGTTGGCCAAGCAGACATGATCTGAGACAGGAGAGGTCATTTTGGAAGAACATAGAATGGCCCACCAGTCAGACGATACTCCAGGGAGTCACAGACCTACTAGGGGGAAGGAGGTGCCTTTTTGGGTGTGGGTGTGAGTTTGTGCTTTTGTCTCATGTTCTGAGAATAGGTAGGAAAGGCGGTTTGTTTGGTATGGAGTGGAATATTTCTATTAAGTCCTTTGACAAGGAGAGTGTTTCTATGTGTGTGTATCCCACTGAGTCCATTGTTGTAGACATTAGAAAAGACAATGCATCAATGGATGTGTCCTGTCTAGTAGAAAGCTTCCCAGCATTCATCCTGCCCAATTCATGAGTGGACTCTGGCTTGCCTTATGGATGGGCAACACCTACAAGCTTCCTAATTTCCTGTTTTCTTTCTCAATTCTGGCCACTCTCCAGAATAGTATCGTGGTTTTGTGTCCAAGATTTGTACCTCCAAGATCTGTGACATGGCTATGTACTGGATAGCTGAAAGAAATGGCTAGCATCTCAGAAATCTCAAATATCTGTTGACCAGGAAAGTCTCAGTGGAGAAACCCCTCTTTGTTCCTTTTGCTTACCTATTGTTCTGTTGAATGTCAGGAAGTTTTTTGCCTCAAGCCACCACTTTGTGAACCCTGAAGAAAACAGTTTTCAAATGGAAATGAATGGGAATCACCTGTGACTCTTTGCTTAATTGCTTAGGATTGGGATATGTCTGAATCAGCCTGTTGGCCCTGTGTGAGGCTGTGGCTTAGATTCTCAGCACCTGATGGATCTAAAGATAGATCCCATGCATGCATCCAAAACCAAAATGGCAAAAAGATCAGATATTGTTGATGAACTCTCTTGCCTTCCTCTGGTAGGTTCCTGATATCCATCAAGTGAGAATAGGGATCCTTTGGGTCAAATGAGTTCTTCAAATCCCTGCAGAGGCTAGGCCATAGGTGTTTGATTTTCATGACTCCAATTCACTTAAAGAATCTAAACCCCAAAGCTAGAAGGCCTCAAGTTGGAGAAGCCAAGCAATATTAAAGGCAGGCCTATTTGATCACTACTGGTTCACAGGAAGAGAGTCCAGGCCACCCTGACTTTAGGCAAATGAGGGGCAGGGAGCTTATTTTGGACACTGTCATGGGCTGCATCCCTTATGGAAACCTCCAGCCAGAGAATATGATGAGTGTCTATATGGAAGAAGATGAGGGCCATGTGAGAGTGTTTGGTTTAAATTGTGGATATTTGTCTGGCGGTTGGAAGAGATCTCTGGGTCCACCTAGGCTTGCACTTTGGTGTGATTCCCCTTAGAGACTGAGTTCTTTTACTGATCTCAGAGAATTATTGCCAGGAATTGTGTTGGAATTTTAGATGACCATGCATGAGAGTTGCCCTTGGAAAGTGACATCTAGGCCCAAGTTGACTTTCCACAGAGCACAGGGAATCTCAGCCAGGATATCACATGATATTATTCTTAAAGACTTGGCAGCCATATTTGAGAGTCGAAACACACATGGACCATACATTGTAGACCTCAAGGGGCCTGGCTTAATCTGACTTTTCGCCACTTTTGGAAGCCTTGCCTGTAAGAATTCTCCAGAGTTTTCATTGAAATGAGCTTCCTCACCATTTAATGGTTTCTGAGTGAATTAAAATTCACAGTGCCTCCAACTTCATCCTTGAAAATTGGCTATATCAATACCATGAAATTTTTGAAATTCCCATGACCGGGTAGCACTGGAGAATATTTGGATGTCCTGTTGCTGATCATGAGTATACAAGACAGTGCCTTGATTGACTGGGTTTTATGAAAATGGTGTTGAACAGAGATGCCAGTAAGTTGGATCCTGCTGAGTAGTTGTACTAGAGTAGTGGTTGGCAGGTGTGTAATAAAACATCTGTGGTGGGGGCATTTGGATCTGCCATTGGCTTCCAAATGGATTGTGACTGACATTTTGCAGCCAGTAGACCCTTATATGTAAAAGCATATTGTTATATGGAGAGGTTTTAGGGCAATGTTCAGAATCAGGTTGCTATGGTCAATGGGGCAAGCTATGTGGGATAGAAGCCTGGTTGGTGCATTCTCCTGACGAACCTGACCCACCACACTTGACAGAACTTACTTCAGCACTGTGTCCCATTTGAAATCCTTGTATTTCATGAAGCAAACACCAATCTCCCAGTGCAGCAGCAAGAAATACCACGAATAGTGGAGGATGACCAAATGGAATTACAGTCCACAAGGGGAGACACTTAGACCCCAGTGGCCACAGGTTACCTACAAATAGAAAATTCAGCACTGCTGCCTCATGGTCATTGGAAAATAAGAATCCATGTCATCCAGATCACATAGATGAAGACTCAGCTATGATGGTCTCACAACAAATGAAGCTAATGCTCCTGACAACAGCATATATTTCATTGCCCAACCTCAGAGGCAGTTTCTCCAGATGTTAGGCTGGCAGAACTTCATGTTTGTGGAGTTTTTACCCTGTCCCTTACTTTTGGAAACTCCTCTACCACCTGCAAATTTGTGAACTCCTGAGCATTTTTCATTACACATATGTATTCACAGATTTTCTAACTCTTCTCCTCTAATTGTGTCTTATGTGGGGCGAAGGTAATGTCAAGGCATTGTGCTGAATGAGGGTGGGAAGATTTTTGTGTAGCACATATTTGCATACACATTTGATACATTTTCCAATTTTCCATTCGAAATACTGAATCCCTGACACTAACACATACCCTACTAGACTTTGACTTTTAATCCTAATATGGTGGAGAAAAATAACCCAAACAGAATAGAAATACAAGAGGTTCACAGGAGGCATGGTGTATAGTTGGACTTGCCTTTCGTATGATAAATGGTAGGTGTTATAAATCTAGCGAATTTTAATTGAAATAGTTCTCCATGTGTTTTAAAAGTTAACAAACATGTGAATAACTGTCTCCCTTTCTCTGTAGCCTATTCATCACATGTATTTTTATATGCACATATAGAATTCTACCTGGTATCACTCGTACATTTTGTGAGGTGGCTGGCTTGGCAGATGCAAATTGTGAGAAGAGATCACTCCTACTAAATGCTGTTGGAACTGAAAATTCAACATATGAGTGAGCTTCTTATTTGAACAACATAAATCCATGTTCATTAAAATGAATATTTTTGGATCTGTGGATGATATATTACTTCGTGGTGAATTTCGATTGGCATACATAATGCTACTTTTTAATGTCTGTGTGTGTATGTGTGTGTGTGTGTGTATATATATATATATATATATATATATATATATATATATATATATTCACTCTCCAGATTTTTCAAAATATGAAGTATATTTTTCTTATTATACACTCCCTAAATTCACTCATATTCATGTATTTGGATTAATAATCAAGTTTTCACAAGAATATTCTCAGAATTATTCATCCACCAGAAATACATATTTGTTTCTTAGTACTGAAAACTAACTTTGGGGGATCATATTATGGTGGTGAAGGGAGTGCATCACCCCCATGTACCGCGTCACTGTGCGGGAGAATGACGAGTTATAATGGCTAAAACCTATCTTGTTAGAAATTTCCAGCAAAATTGGGGTGCTCCAAAACCTAGTCGACATATTTCCATCTCACGAGGATCAGCTACGCAGGCTCAAACACGAGTGATTTGTCCGCATAGAGGGTCATGATGCTTATTCAGGAAATCGGTCTGTGGCTAGAGTCTGCGGCGTGCACTGGGAAACGAAGAGATAGCAATGCAAATATACAGCGGTGTGGATTCTGTGGGCTCCTGACAGGTATGCAATCACTGTGCTAAGTGCTGAATTCTGGGTTTGAGACGGGAAAGGATGCGGTCCAATTCAGTTCTCCACACCGGTCAGACCACAGAGGAAGCCAGCGGCCACCATCTTGGAGAGCTGATGTCACCATCCCTGTTTTCGACTGATCGAAGCTCATTCACCTATAGAACAGGTAATTTCAGGATGCCATTCACCTTTGTGTCACAGACAAATTACTCAGGCTCAGTGCCAAAGAACCTGCAGAAACTCCGTCTTGGAGCCTGCTCCTATTAGAACATACACCAAGCCCAGAGCGGCCGAATTCCGCCTCTCGGAACTGATCTGGCCCAGGGCTAAAGAACCCGCGGAAACTGCTTCTCGTTCCGGGTCTTGCTGAATACTGTGGAGGTAAATATCAACCGAGCCTTCATAGGCAGTGGCAACAGGATTGAGACGCGGCTTGTGAGGGCCGGTCAGGACTCACCCATTGCTTTGGTCACCCAGAAAAGGGAACAAAATGCTGCCTTTCACATGGGATACCAACATGACAAATTTCTGATGTCATCAGAAAGCAGCAGACGAGATAACTTCATTGATACCAGCAGTGACAGAAACAGTTGGTCTCCTGGTGAAGAAAGTGGGTCACAAACACCCGGGTCTCTCTCACTTTGTCATCAAGCCAGAGGGGCAGAGCAGAGCAGCTGCCCGCACCTGGAACAGACCCAGTGACACACCTGCATGGTAGTCACGTCAACCCAATTGGAGTAGAGGCAGAACAGAGCTGCTACCCGGGCCCAGAACAGGCCCAGCGACCCACAGGTGTGGTAGTCACGTCACCCCAATTGGAGTTGTTGCAGAGCAGAGCCTTCTCCCGTGCCTAGTACAATCCCAGTGGGTCACCGGCATGGTAGTCACATTACCCCAATAGGAGTAGGGGCAGAGCAGAGCCTTTGCCCATGCCCAGAACAGGCCCAGCAACCTGCAGGCATGGTAGTCACGACACACCAATTGGAGTAGGGGCAGAGCAGAGCCACCACCCGCGCCTGCAAGGTAGCAGACCTGCACCTGACTAGAAGAAGAGGCCCAGCGGCCTGCTGGCGCGGCAGACACTTTACCCCATTTGGAGTAGGGGCAGAACAGATCTGTAGCCCGTGCTCACAAGGTATCCTGACCTGCGACCAACCGGCAGACCAGGCCCAGCGGCCCACTGGCGTGGTAGTCACGTCACCCCAATTGGGGTAGGGGTAGAGCAGAGCCGCCGCCCACGCAAGCAAGGTAGGCAGACCTGCGACCGATCGGCAGAACACCGCAAGGGTCCACGGGCGTGGTAGACACGTCACACCAATTGGAGGAGGGGCAGAGGAGAGCAGCCTCCTGCGCCTGCATGGTAAGCAGACCTGCGACCGATCAGAATAACAGGCCTAGCGGCCCATCAGCGTGGTAGATATATCACCCCAATTGGTGGAACAGCACAGCCACCCCTGCCCCTGCAATGAAGACTTTTCAAATATACAAGAGCAATATAAATATATAGGGGGAAAATTTCAAAATCACAACAGTTTCACCAAGCAGAAAGAAACGCGAGCAGTATGAAAAGAAAAGGAAAAAAGAACCACAAGCAATGCAGGTCAACACAACTTTAGAAGAGGTAATAGCTGCAGCAGATGGAATGTCAGATAAAGAACTCAGGATATACATTCTTCAGATGATCTGAAGTCTCAAGGAAGACATTAGACAGCAAAATCAGACAATGAAAGATCACTTCAACAATGAATTACATAAACAAAACCAAGAAGCAAAAGATCAACTATACAGGGAGATAGAGGTTGTAAAAAATAACAAACAGAAATCCTAGAAATGCAGGAAGCAATAAACCATCTTAAAAACTCAATTGAGAATACTACCATCAGAGTAGAACACTTATAAGATAGAACATCAGACAATGAAGACAAAGTATTTCAACTTGAAAAGAACATAGACAGCTCAGCCAAACTGTTAAGAAACCATGAACAGAACATCCAAGAAATATGGGATAAAATAAAGAGACCAAACTTAAGAGTCATTGGGATACAGGAAGGTATAGAGGTCCAAACCAAAGGAATGAGCAATCTATTCAATGAAATAATATGAGAAAACTTCCCAGACTTGAAGAATGAGACAGACTCCCACATTCTAAAAGCCTACAGGACGACGAATGTGAAAAATCATAAGAGATCCACACCTAGACACATTATAATGAAGATGCCCAACATACAGAATAAGGAGAGAATTTTAAAAGCTACAAGAGAAAGGAAGCAGATTACATTTAGGGGTAAACCAATCAGGATAACAGCTGATCTTTCAACAAAGACTCTGAAAGCTAGAAGATCCTGGAATGACATTTTTCAATCACAGAAAGAAAATGGGTTCCAACCATGTACTGTGTATCCAGCAAAATTAAGCTTCAGGATGGAAGATGAAATTAAAACTTTCCACGATAAACAAAAGTTAAAAGAATTTGTAGCTAGAAAACCATCTCTTCAAAACATCCTTGGCAAAATATTACAGGAAGAGTAATTGGAAAATAATGAAAACCAACAGTGGGAGGTAGGACATTAAAGGGGGGAAATAATCAAAGAGGAAAACAATCCATGTTTAATAACATAAATAAACAAATATGGCTGGAAGAACAACCCTTTTCTCAATAATAACTGTAAATGTTAATGGCTTAAACTCACCAATTAACAGACACAGGCCAGTAGAATGGATCACAAAACAAGACCCAATAATATGCTGCCTACCGGAGACGCATTTGATAAGAAAAAGACATACATACACTGAAGGTAAAAGTTTGGAAAAAATCATATCACTCATATGGACTTCGGAAAAAAGCAGGAGTGTCCATACTCATATCAAATAAAATAGATTTCAAGCCAAAGTTAATCAAAAGGGATAAAGAGGGACACTACATACTGTTCAAGAGAACCATACACCAGCAAGACATAACAATCATAAATATGTATGCCCCAAACAATGGTGCAGCTATGTTCATCAAACAAACTTTTCTCAAGTTCAAGAGTCTAATAGACCACCATACAATAATCATGGGAGACTTCAACACAGCTCTCTCACCACTGGACAGGACTTCCAAACAAAAGTTGAAATAGGAAACTATAGAACTCAATAACACAATTAATAACCTAGACTTAATTGACATATATAGAATATACGACCCAACATCAAGCAGTTACATTTTTCCTCAGCAGCACATGGATCCTTCTCAAAAATAGATCATATATTATGTCACAGGGCAACTCTTAGACAAATTAAAGGAGTAGAGATAATACCATGCATCTTATCTTATCATAATGGAATGAAACTAAAAATCAATGATAAAAGAAGGAAGGAAAAACCATGCATCATTTGGAGAATGAACAATAGGTTACTGAATGATCAATGGGTTATAGAAGACATCAAGGAGGAAAATAAAAAATTCTTAGAGAAAAATGAAAACACAGACACAATATATCGGAATCTATGGGACACATTGAAAGCAGTTCTAAGAGGAAAATTCATTGCTTGGAGTTCATTCCTTAGAAAAAGAAAAAAAACAACAAATAAATGATCTCATACTTCATCTCAAAATCTTAGAAAAGCAAGAGCAAACAACAGCAAAAGAAGTAGAGGAAAGAAATAATTAAAATCAGAGCAGAAATCAATGAAATCGAAACAAAAGAAACAATTGAAAAAATTGACAAAACTAAAAGTTGGTTCGTTGAAAAAATAAATAAAATAGACAGACCCCTAGCCATGCTAATGAAGAGGAGAGAGAACTGAAATTACTATCATATGGGATGAAAAAGGCAATATCACAACAGATATTTCAGAAATACAGAAGATAATCAGAAATTACTTTGAATCCTTATACTCCAAAATAATAGAAGATAGTGAAGGCATCGAAATATTTCTTAAGTCATATGATCTGACCAGAGTGAGTTAGGAGGATATAGACAACCTAAACATACCAATATCAATTGAGGAAATAAAAGAAACCATCCAAAGACTACCAACTAAGAAAATCCCAGGACCGTATGGGTATACATCAGACTTTTACAAAACCTTTAAATATGAACTAATACCAATACTTTTCAAGCTATTTCAGAAAATTGAAAAAGAGGGAGATCTTCCAAATTCATTCTACGAGGCCAATATCACTCTGATTCCTTCACCAGATAGACACTTCAAAGAAAGAAGACTAAAGACCGATATCTCTAATGAACCTAAATGCAAAAATCTTAAATTAAATTCTGGAGAATCAGATACAAAAACATATCAAAAAAATGTGGACCATGATCAAGTAGGATTCATCCCTGGGATGCAAGGAGGGTTCAATATACGAAAATCAATAAGTGTTATTCACCACATCAATAGACTTAAAAATAAAAACCATAATATCATCTAGATAGATGCAGAAAAAGCATTCGACAAAGTACAGCATCCCTTTATGTTCAAAACTCTCGAAAAACTAGGAATAACAGGAACATTCCTCAATAGTGTAAAAACAATCTATGCTAAACCGCAGGCTAGCGTCATTCTTAATGGAGAAAAATTGAAGACATTCCCTCCAAAATCTGGAACAAGACAGGGATGCCCGCTCTCACCACTTCTGTTCAATATAGTTCTCAAAAGACTGGCCAGAGCAATTAGACAGATGAAAGAAATTAAAGGCATATAAATAGGAAAAGAATAACTTAAATTATCACTATTGCAGATGACATGATTCTATACCTAGCAGACCCAAAAGGGTCTACAAAGAAACTAATAGAGCTAATAAATGAATTCAGCAAAGTGGCAGGATATAAAATCAACACGCATAAATCAAATGCATTCCTGTATATCAGCAACAAATCCTCTGAAATGGAAATGAGGACAACCACTCCATTCACAATATCCTAAAAAAAAAATGGGAATCAACCTAACAAAAGAGGTGAAAGTCTTATACAATGAAAACTACAGAACCCTAAAGAGAGAAATAGAAGAAGATCTTAGAAGATGTAAAAATATACCCTGTTCATGGATAGGCAGAACTAACATCATCAAAATGGCAATATTACCAAAAGTTCTCTATAGGGTTAATCCAATGCCAATCAAAATCCCAAAGGCATTTCTTGTAGAAATAGAGAAAGCAATCATGAAATTCATATGAAAAAATAAAAGACCCAGAATTGCAAAACAATGCTAAGCAGGAAGTGTGAATCAGGTGGTATAGCGATACCAGACTTCAAACTATACTACAGAGCAATAGTAACAAAAATAGCATGGTACTGGTACCGAAAAAGGCAGGTGGACCAATGGTACAGAATAGAGGACACAGAAACCAATCCACAAAACTACAACTATCTTATATTTGATAAAGGGGCTAAAAGCATGCAATGGAGGAAGGATAGCATCTTCAACAAATGGTGTTGGGAAAACTGAAAATCCATATGTAACAAAATGAAACTGAATCCCTTTCTCTCGCCATGCACAAAAGTTAACTCAAAATGGATCAAGGAGCTTGATATCAAATCAGAGACACACTGTCTGATAGAAGAAAAATTTGGTTATGATGTACATACTGTGGGGTCGGGCTACAGATTCCTCAATAGGACACCCATAGTACAAGAGTTAATAACTAGAATCAACAAATGGGACTTACTCAACTAAAAAAGTTTTTTCTCAGCAAAAGAAACAATAAGAGAGGTAAATATGGAGCCTACATCCTGAGAAGAAATCTTTACTACTCACACTTCAGAGAGAGCCCTAATATCCAGAGTATACAAAGAACTCAAAAAATTAGACAATAAGATAACAAATAACCCAATCAACAAATGGTCCAAGGACCTCAACAGACACTTCTCAGATGAGGACATACAATCAATCAATAAGTACATGAAAAAATGCTCACCATCTCCAGCAGTCAGAGAAATGCAAATTAAAACCACCCTAAGATACCATCTCACTCCAGTAAGATTGGCAGCCATTATAAAGTCAAACAACAAGAAGTGCTGGCAAGGATGTGGGAAAAGAGGTACACTTGTACATTGCTGGTGGGACTGCAAATTGGTGCAGCCAATTGGGAAAGCAGTATGGACATTTCTTGGAAAGCTGGGAATGGAAGCACCATTTGACCCAGCTATTCCCCTTCTTGGTCTATTCACTAAAGACCTAAAAAGAGCATGCTACAGGGACACTGCTACATCGATGTTCATAGCAGCACAATTCACAACAGCAAGACTGTGGAACCAACTTAGATGCCCTTCAATAGAATAATGGATAAAAAATGTGGCATTAACACACAATGGATTATTACTCTGCATTGAAAAATGAAAAAATCACAGAATTTGCAGGAAAATGGATGGCATTAGACTGGATTATGCTAAGTGAAGCTACACAATTCCTGTAAAACAAATGCCAAATGTCATCTTTGATATAAGGAGAGTAACTAAGAACAGATAGGGACAAAGAGCATGACAAGATGATTAACATTAAACAGGGATGAGAGGTGGAAGGGAGGGAGAAGGGAAATTGCATGGAATTGGAAGGAGACACTCTGGGTTATACAAAATTACAAACAAGAGGAATTGAGGGGAAAGGGAAAATAATACAAGGGGGAGAAATTTATTACAGTAGAGGGAGTAGAGAGAGAAGTGGGGAGGGGCAGGGAGGCTAGGGGGGATAGTAGAGGATAGGAAAGTCAGCAGAATACAACAGACACTAGTATGGCAATATGTGAATCAATGGATGTGTAACTGATGTGATTCTGCAATCTGTATACAGGGTAAAAATGGGAGTTCATAACCCACTTGAATCAAAGTGTGAAATATGATATATCAAGAACTATGTAATGTTTTAAACAACCATAAATAAAAATAAAAAAAAAACTATCTTTGGTGCATAATGCACACAATTCTAATATTTCTACAGTAACTGACCCAGTTTAACATCAATGCAAGTAGATTGCTATTGGACATGATGTGTATTTTGACTTTCACTTTTATTCAACACTGATACATTACTATTTCAACAGTTTATGCACATAACAGGATATATATTTCATTCACAATTTAGAAAATTTATAGGCATTTGTTTCACTTTCAATCACTTCCTGCTTCAGAACACATGGATTCCTCCATATTTCTTGACTGGTCTTTTCATGAGACTTTTTTCCAAACATATTATTTTCGATTTCCATAATCACTTTTGAAACAAAACTCACACACACTTCATGATAAACAATAACCCTAAGATTACCATTAGATATATAACTGGTTGGAGTGAATGATTGTATGTCAATATATGATTTCCTATATATTTTCAGATATCAATTCAATCCATTATTTAAAGTGGAACCAGTTATAATATTTATTCACAGTATGGTCTATTCATGCATTATCTCTATATTCATAGACACAGGGTACACCACTTTGTACCCCCAATACTAATTTATATGTCTTCAAATATTGCTCCCAGTAATCGTGGAAGAAATACTCATGTCATATGATCTACATATACTTTTGATCACAATATTTTTCTGGGCACAAAATGCAAAAATCACACTTATGATTGTACCAAATACTAAATGGAAAGTGAACATGGATTACTAAAACGATAAATGTCCTGGTTGCCTAATGCTTTCAAATGTCATTCCTATTGGTGACGACATATTTGTTTCTTCCTAAGATTATGTATTCAATCTCAACCCTATTGAAAATGTCTAATCCTATCACTCACTGTATAATTGCCTAATTTCGTAAGGTCTGTATTGATATTTTCCTTTCTACATATTTTCCCCAGTTAATCATTGTGAATGACTCTTCACATGTGCTGAAATTTACATTCACTCTATAACCAAAACACTATTGCTACAGAACTTTTGCTCCATGTCCTATACTCACTCTATTTCCTAAACCTACTGACTACCTTCCTAATCCCACCGACTATCTCAATTTGAGTGGATGTTCTCTTCTAAAATCAATCTTCCAAGGTGTAAGGTCTTATGCCATTGATTATCGATTTATCTGAGACATCTGTGCAGAACGTAATTATAAGCTAAGTATCCCAATCAAGGGCCTAATGCCCTTCTGGGCTTCAAATCTTACCTAGATTTCTGTTTCCATACTTATATTTCACCTCTATAATCTTATAAATATCGCAGGTTCCCAATACTATTAATCATCCTTCGCAATGATTCGTAACCCAAATCAAACATGTTATTAACCCTAACCATACACTCTTCCCTCAATCTAACTTTGCAGAAGAGCAGGGACAGAGTTCGTCTTACAATACAGGAATGTAGGGTATCTTCCTCCTGCTGAGAACCTCAAATGTCCATGCAAATTTGATCCCTGGAGAAGATGTAGGCATCTATGAAGGACCTGAGAGAGCAAATGTCATCTTCCATCGCAAACACCCTTTCCAGGATGAAGGGTTGTGTCTGAATAAGCCTCTCTCTTGTTAATGTACACAAGAGAGACCAAACCAGGCATGTGTGGAGAGCTGTTCCTGGGTGCCTATGGTTGATATACCATTCTAACTTGTAAAAGTGTCACAGGAAGTAAGGGCAGCCTCCATCTCATAGGACAAAGTGGTTGCCAAGGCAATGACCTCAAAGAATTCCTGAAGGAAGTAATCTCACCTCACTTCCTTGGTGATGGAACTCTCTGAACTTGGAATCCGGGAAGCCAGGCACCCAGAGCCAGTCTCAGTCCCAGTCCCAGTGGTCTTATTTTTTGGATTTACCAAGGACAGAGTCAGTCTTTCTTGGTACCTACTGAGGTGAGGATGAACAAATGTCAGGAAAGCTCTGAAGAGGGACCTTTCCTGAGACAGCAGGTAGTGGCTCACCGCTGGCTAGTGACAACTTCACAGATTTGGCCAACGAGACCATATCTGACACAGGACAGGCGATTTCATCAGAACATAGTTTGGCCCACCAGTCAGAAGACACTCCCAATAGTCACAGACCTACTTGGGGAAGGAGCTTCCTTTGTGTGTGTGGGTGTGGGTTTGAGATTTTGTCTCATGTTCTGAGAATAGGTAGGAAAGGCGGTTTGTTTGGTTTGGAGTGAACTGTTTCTGGTAAGTCGTTTGACAAGGCCAGTGTTTCTTTGTCTGTGTATCCCACTGTGTCTGTGGTTTTAGATATTAGAAAAGAGAATGAATCATTGGATGTGTCCTGTCTAGACTCAACTTGCCCAATTTATGAATGGACTGCGGCTTGACTTATGGGTGGACAACTCCAACAATCTTCCTAAGTTCCTCTTTTCTTCCTGAATTCTGGCCACTCTCCAGAATAGGCTCATGGTTTTTTGTCCAAAATATGTACCACCTCCAAGCTCTGTGACATGGCCATGTACTGGATAGCTGAAAGAAATGGGAGCATCTCAGAAAACTCAGATATTAGTTTGACCAGGAAATTCTAAGTGAAGAAACCCTGCTTTGGGCCTTTTGCTCACCAATTGTTCTGATGCCCTGAATGTCAGGAAGGTCTTTGCCTCAGGCCACACCATTGTAGAGCCTAAAGAAACAGTTTTCAAATGGAAATGAAAGGGCATCACCTGTGGCTCCTTGCTTAATTGCTTTGGAAAGGGATGTGTTTGAATCAGCCTTTTGGCCCTGTGTGAGACTGTGGCTTAGATTCTCAGCACCTGATGGATCTAAAGAAGGATCCCATGTGTGCATCCAAAACCAAAATGGACAAAAGAGCAGTCAGTGTGGATGAAGTCTCTCGCATTCCTCTGTAAGGTTCCTGTCATCCATCATGTGAGAATAGTGATAATTTGGTTCAAATGTGTTCCTCAAAACCCTGCAGAGGCTAGCCCATAAGTGCTTGGTTTTTCTCAAGACTCCAATTCACATAAAGAATCTAAAACACACAGTCAGTAGGCCTCAAATTGGAGAAGCAGTGCCATATTAATGGCAGGCCTATTTGATCACTCTTGGTTCACTGGAAGGATGTCCTGGCCACCCTTATTTTAGGCAAATGAGGGGCAAGGGAGGTTATATTGGACACTGTCTTGGGCTGCACCCCTCATGGAAACCTCCAGCCAGAGATTATGATGATTGTGTAAATGGAAGAAGATGAGTGCCATGTGGAAGTGTTTTGGATTTAATTGTGGATATTTGTGTGACACTTGGAAGACATAACAAGGTCTACCTGGGCTTGAACTCTGGTGTGATTCCCCTTATAGACTGAGTTCAGGAACTGATCTCAGAGAAGTATTGCCATGTATTGTGTTGTGATTTAAGAGGCCATGTATGAGAGTCACCCTTGGAAACTGAGATCTAGCCCCAGAGTGGCTTTCCACAGAGCACTGGGAATTTCAGCCAAGATAACACATGATTTCATTCGAAAGACTTGGCAGACATAGTTGAGAGTGAAAACACACATGGACCTCATATTGTAGACCTTAATGGGCCTGGCTTAATGTGACCTTTTGGCCATTCTTTGGGAAGCCTTGCCTGTGAGGGTTCTCCAGAGCTTTCATTGAAATAATCTTGCTCACCATTTACTGGTTCCTGAATGAATTGAAACCCACAGTGCCTCCAACTTCATCCTTGAAAAATGTCTAAATAAATACCATGAAATTTTTGAAATTCCGATGACCAGGTGGCACTGGAGAATCTTTGGATGTCCTGTTGCTGATCATGGATGTACCAGACAGAGCCTTGCTTGACTGGGTTTTATGAAAATTGTGTAGAACAGAGGTGCCAGAAAGTTGCAGCCTGCTGAGAAGTGGGCCTAGAGCTGTGGTGGGCAGGAGTGTGGTAAAACATCTGTGTTGGAGCAATGTGGATCTTCCATTGACTTCCAAATGGCTTGTGGATTACATGAAGCAGCCAGCAGACCCTTGTAATTAAAGGCATCTTGTTATATGGAGAGGATTCAGGGCAATATTCAGAATCAGGTTGCTATGGACAAGGATGCAATGTGGCAAGCTTTGAGGGATAGAAGCGTGGTTGGTGCGTTCTTCTGCAGACTCTGAACCACCACACATGACAGAACACCCTCCAGCACTGTGTCTCAGTTGAACTCCTTGAATTTCATGAAGCAAATACCAAACTCCCAGTTCAGCAGCAAAAACCCCACAAAAAGTGGAGGAGGACCAAATGGCTTCACAGTCCAACGGGGAGACACTTAGCCCCCAGAGGCCACAGTTTACCTAAAAAGAAGAAAATCAACACTGCTACCTCATGTTCATTGGAAAATAAGATACCATGTCCTCCACGTCACATAGAGGCAGACCCAGCTTTGATGGTCTCACTACAAAGGAAGCCAATTCTCCTGACAACAACATATTTTTTACGTTCCCAAACTCAGAGGCAGTTGCTCTAAAAGTTTTTAGGCCAGCAGAGCTCCATGTTTGTGGAGTGTTTACCCTGTCCCTTACTTTTGGAAACTCCTCTACCACCTCCAAGGTTGTGAACTCCTGAGCATTTTCCATTCCAGATATGTATTCACTGATTTTCTATCTATTCTCCTCTAACTGTGTCTTACTTGGGGTGAAGGTAATTTCAAGGCATTGTTCTGGATGAGAGTGGGAGGATATTTGTGTAGCATATATTTGCATACAAATTGGATTCAATTTCCAATTTTCCTTTTGAAATACTGAATCCCTGACACTAACCCATACACACTAGAGTAAGACAACTCATCCTAATATGATAGAGAAAAATAACACAAACCTATAGAAATACAAGCAGTTCATTGGAGGTATGTTGTATAGTTGGACTTGCATTTTGCATTATACAAGGTAGGAGTTATAAATCTAGTCAATGTTTAATAGAAAAAGATCTCCATGTGTTTTTAAAGTTAACAAATATGAGAATTCATGTTTCCCTTTCTCTTTAGCCTATTCACACTTGTATATTTATATGCATATATAGAATCCTACCAGGTATCACACGAACATCTTTGTGAGGTGGCTGACTTGGCAGATACAAATTGTGAGAAGAGATCACTCCTCCTAAATGCTGTTGAAACTGAAAATTCAACCTATAGGGAGCGTCCTAGTAGAACAACATTATACGTAAACTCATGTTCAGTAAAATAAATATTTTTGCATCTGTGGATGATATATATTTACTGATGAATTTCGATTGGCATTTATATTGCTACTTTTTAATGTCTGTGAGTGTTTTGTGTGTGTGTTTGTGTGTGTGTGTGTGTGTGTACACTCTCCAGATTTTTCAAAATATGAAATATATGTGTCAAATATACACTCTCTAAATTCATTTATGTTCATGTATGTGGATTTTTAATCAACTTTTCACAAGATTATTCTTGTGAAAAGTTGATTAAAAATATTCAGAAATATTCATCCACCTGAAATACATATTTGTTTCCTAGTACTGAAAACTAACTTCAGGGAATGATGCATACAAATCCTAATTATTCTACAGTAACTGACCCAGTCTAACATCAATGCAAGTAGATTCCAATGGGACATGATATGTAATTCTTTATTCATTTGTATTCGACACTTTTACATTATTATTTCTTCAGTTTTTGCACATCATAGGATATACATTTCATCCACAAGTTCACAAATTTGTAGGAATTTGTTTCAAATTTAATCACTTTTTGCTTCAGAACACATGTATTGTCAAGGTTTCTTTACTGGTATTTTCATGAGTCTTCTTTCCAAACACATTATTTCCATAGTCACTTTTGAAGCAAAACTCACACACTCTTCATGATAAACCAAAACACGAATATTACCATTAGATGTATAACTGCTTGGAATGAATGATTGTATATCAATATACGATTTCCTGTGATTTTTCAGATATTAGATCAATTCATTTTTTAAAGTTGAAAAAAGTTATATTATTCATTCACATTACAGTCTATTCATTCTTTATCTCTATATTCATAGACACAGGGTACACCTCTTTGTACCCCCGATTCTAATTTTACATCTTCAATATATTGCTTGCAGAAATGTTGGAAGACATACTCATGTCACCTGATGTACATATACATTTTATCAAAGTAATATTCTGGACAAAAAAATGTAAAGGTCACATTTATGATTGTACCAAAGCCTAAATGTAAAGTGTACATGAATTACTAAAAACATCCATGTCCAGGTTGCCTAATGCTGTCAATTGTCAATCCTATTGGTGACTACATATTTGTTTCTTCCTAATTTATATATTCAAACTCAACCCTGTTGGAAATGTCTAATCCTATCACTCACTTTATACTTTGCCTGATTTCATAATGTTTCTATTGATATCTGCTTTTCAACAAATTTTCCCGAGTTGATCCTAGTGACTGACACTTCATATGTGGTGACATTTACATTCACTCTATAATCGAAACCCTATTGCTAAAGAACTTTTGGTCCAAATCCTATACTCACTCTTCTTTCTAAACCTACCGACTATCTTCCTAATCCTACCGACTATCCCTTTTTGACTGGATGTTCTCTTCTACATTCAATAAAATGTCCTATGCCATTGTATATCGAATTATCTGAGACAATTTTGCAGAGCATAATTCAAAGCTAAGTAACCCAATCAAGGGCCCAATGTCCTTCTGGGCTTCAAATCATACCTAGATTTCTGTTTTCATACTTATATTTCACCTCTATATTCTTGTAAATATCGCAGGTTCCCCAATAGCATTATTCATCGCACAGAATGATTCGTAACCCAAATCAAACCTGTTATTAACCCTAAACATACTCTGTTCCCTCAATCTCATTTTACAGAAGAGCAGGGACAGAGTGGTTTTTACAATACAGGAAACTTGGGGACCTTCCACCTGCTGAGAACTTCAAAGGTCCATGCAGAAATGATACCTGGAGAAGTTGTAGGCAGGTATGAAGGACCTGAGAGAGCAAAAGTCATCTTCCAATGCAAACAACCTGGTCAGGATGAAGGGATATGTATGAATCAGCCTCTCTCTTCTTATTGTAGAGAAGATGGACCAAACCAGGCCTGTGTGGAGAGCTGTTCTTGGGTGCCAATGGTTGATATACCATACTACCTTGTGAAAGTGTCACAGGAAGTAGGGGAAGGCTCCATCTCATGGGACCTTTGGAAGCAACTGTTAGGACAAAGTCGTTGCCAAGGCAGTGACCTCATTCAGTTCCAAAGAAAGTGACATACCTCATTTCCTTGGTGATGGAACTGTCTGAACTTGGTATCCAAAAAGCCAGGCACCAAGAGGCAGTCCCAGTCCCAGTCCCAGTGGGCTCACTTGTTTGGATTTACCAAGGACAGAGTCAGTTTTCTTGGTACCTAATGATGTGAGGATGGCCAAATGCCAGGAAAGCTCTGAAGATGGACCTTTCCTGAGAAAGCAGATAGTGGTTCACCACTGGCTCCTGACAACTGCACAGAGTTGGCCAAGGAAACCAGATCTGAGAGAAGACAGACCATTTCAGGGGAACATAGTATGGCCCACCAGTCAGAGGACACTCTGGATAGTCACAGACCTACTTGGGTGAAGGAGGTGCCTTTGTGGGAGTGTGTGTGGGTTTATTGTTTTGTCTCATGTTCTGAGAATAGATGGGAAAGGCGGTTTGGTTTGGAGTGGACAGGTTCTAGTAAGTTGTTTCACAAGGTGAGTGTTTCTATGTCTGTGTATCCCACTGTGTCCATTGTTGTAGACATTGGAAAAGAGAATGCATTAATGGATGTGTCCTGTCAAGTGTAAATCTTCCCATATTTCAACCTGCCCAATATATGAATGGAGTGCAGCTTGTCTTGTCGATGTGCAACACCTGCTATCTTTCTAAGTTGCTGTTTTCTTCCTGAATTCTGTCCACTCTCTAGAATAGGCTCAGGGATTTATGTTCAAAATATGTACCACCTCCAACTCTGTGACATGGCCATGTACTGGATAGCTGAAGAGAATTGCGAGCATCTCAGAAAACTCAGATATCAGTGTGACCAGGAAAGTCTCAGTGGAGAAACCCTGCTTTGGGCCTTTTGCTTACTTATTGTTGTTTTTCACTGAATATCAGGAAGTTCTTTGCCTTAATCCACCCCTTTGTGAAGCCTGAAGTAAACAGTTTTCAAATGGAAATGAATGGCATCACCTGTGGCTCTTTGCTTAATTGCTTTGGGAAGGGATGTGTCTGAATTAGTCTCTTGGCCATGTGTGTGGCTTTGAGTTAGATTCTCAGCACCTGATGCATCTAAAGAATGATCCCATGTGTGCATCCAAAACCATAATGGCAAAAAAATCATTCATTATGGATGAAGTCTCTTGCCTTCCTCTGTTAGGTTCCTGAACTCCATCAAGTGAGAATAGGGATTCTTTGGGTCAAATGAGTTCTTCAATTCCCTGCAGAGGTGCTTGGGTTTTCGAGTAACTCCAAATCACATAAGAAATTGATACCTGAAATCAGTAGGCCTCAAATTGGAGAAACACAGAAGTATTAACGGCAGGCTTATTTGATCACTCCTGGTTCACAGAAACGGTGTCCAGGCCACCCTGACTTTAGGCAAATGAGGAAAAAGCGAGCTGATTTTGGACACTGTCTTGGCTTTTCTCATGACTCCAATTCACATAAAGAATCTACACCCCACAGTCAGAGAGCCTCAAATTGGATAAGCGGAGCAGTATTAAGGGCAGGCCTATTTGATCACTCCAGGTTCACAGGAAGGGTGCCCAGGCCACGCTGAAGTTAGGCAAAAGAGGTGCAAGAAGCTTATTTTGGACATTTTCTTGGGCTGCACAACTCATGGAAAACTCCAGGAAGAGGTTATGATTAGTGTCTATATGGAAGAAGAATAGGGCCATGAGGGAGTATTCTGGTTTTAATTGTTTTCATTTGAGTCGCGGTTGGAAGAGTTGTCTGGGTCCACCTGGACTTTAACTCTGGTGTGATTCTCCTTATAGACTGAGTTCTGAAACTGACCTGAGAGAAGTATTGCCATGAATTGTGTTGGGATTTTAGGAGGCCAGGCATGAAGTTGCCATTGGAACCTGAGATCTAGGCACAGGTTGGCTTTCCACAGAACACTGCGAATCTCAGCCAGGATATTACAAGATTTTATTCTGAAAGACTTGGCATGCATTATAGAGATTCAAAACCCACATGGACCTCGCTTTATAGACCTCAATTGGCCTCGCTTCATGTGACTTTTTGGCCACTCATTGGGTAGCCTTGCTTGTGAGAGTACTCCAGAGCTTTGCCTCAAATTAGTTTCCTAACCCTTTAAGGGTTCCTGAATGAATTGAAACCCACAGTGCCTCCAACTTCATCCATGAAAAATTGCTAGATAATTACCATGAAATTTTTAAAATTCCCATGACCAGATGTCACTGGAGAACCTTTGATGTCCTGTTGATGATCATGAATATACCAGACAGGGCCTTGATTGACTGGGTTTCATGAAAATGGTGTAGAACAGAGATGCTAGTAAGTAGGAGCCTGGTGAGTAGTGGGCCTAGAGAAGTGTTATGCAAGTGAGTGATAAAACATCTGTGGTGGGGCCATGTGGATCTTCCATTGGCTTCCAAATGGCTTGAGACTGACATGGTGCAGCCATCAGACCCATATACGTAAAGGCATATTTTTATATGGAGAGGTTTTAGGGCAATGTTCAGAATCATGTTGCTATTGTCAAGGGGGCAAGCTACGTGGGATAGAACCCTGGTTGGTGCATTCTCCTGGAGACCATGCCCACCACAGCTGACAGAACTCCCTTCAGCACTGTCTCCCATTTGAACTCATTGTATTTCATGAAGCAAATACCAAACTCCCAGTGCAGCAATAAAAAACACGACGATAATTGGAGGATGACCAAGTTGTGTCACAGTCCACACGGGGAGACACTTAGCCCTCAGTGGCCACAGTTTACCTACAAAGAGAGAATTCAGCACTGCTGCCTCATTTTTATTGGAAAATAAATAACCATGTCCTCCAGGTCACATAGAAGCAGATCGAGCTTTGATTGTCTCACTACAAATAAAGCTAAAGCTAATGAAAACAACATATATTTTAAGTGCCCAACCTCAAAGGCAGGTTCTCAAAAAGTCTTTAGGCCAGCAGAGCTCCATGTTTGTGGAGTGTTTACCCTGTCCCTTACTTTTGGAAACTCCTCTACCACCTCCAAAGATGTGAAATCTGGAGCATTTTCCATTCCTGATAGGTATTCACAGATTTTCTAACTCTTCTCCTCTAATTGTGTCTTACTTGGGGCGAAGGTAATGTCAAGGCATTGTTCTGGAGGAGAGTGGGAAGAATTTTCTGTAGCATATATTTGCATACACATTGGATTCAGTTTTTTATTTTCCATTCAAAATACTGAATCCCTGACTCTAACCCATACCCGACCAGACTCTGACTACTAATTCTAATATGATGGAGAAAACTAACCCAAACAGAATAGAAATACAAGCAGTTCAGAGTAGGCCTGGTGTATTGTTGGACTTGCCTTTTGCATGATACAGAGTTGGAGTCATGAATCTAGTCGATTTGTTGTTGAAATAGTTGTCCATGTATTTTTAAGGTTAACAAATATGTGAATTCCTGTCTCCCTTTCTCTGTATTCTTATATGCACATATAGATTCCTACCTGGTACCACACGTACATTCTTGTGAGGTGGCTGACTTGGCAGATACAAATTGTTAGAAGAGATCACTCCTACTAAACTTGTTGGAATTGGATATTCAACCTATGGGTGAGCTTGCTAGTTGAAGAGCATTATACATAAATCCATGTTCAGTAAAATTAATATTTTTAGATCTCTGGATGATGCATATTTTATAATGAATTTTGATTGACATATATATTGCTACTTTTTTGTCTGTGTGTGTGTTTTGTATATATATATATATATATATATATATATATATATATATATATATATATATACACTCTCCAGATTTTTCAAAATATGAAATATATGTGTCTTATATACACTACCTAAATTCATTCATGTTTATGTATGTGGATTTATAATCAACTATTCACAAGATTATTCTGAGAAATATTCATGCACCTGAAATTTGCCTAATGATCTCAAATGTCAATCCTATTTGTGACTACATATTTGTTTCTTCCTAAGATTATATATGTAAACTCAACCCTGTTCAAAATATCTAATCCTATCACTCACTTTATACTTTGCCTGTTTTCGTAATGTCTCTATTGATATCTGCTTTCCTACATATTTTCCCCAGTTCATCATTGTGACTGACTCTTCACCTGTGCTGACATTTACATTCACTCTCTAATCGAAACCCTATTGCTAAAGAACTTTTTTTTTCCAATTCCTATACTCACCCTTATTCCTAAAAGTACTGACTATCTTCCTAATGCTATAGACTATCCCTTTTTGACTGGATGTTCTCTTCTACATTCAATCATCCAAGTAAATGTGGGGCGAGCTTCAGAGGAGGAGACAACCAACAGACTATCTCATGCAACATCAAAGGGTTTTTTTGGTGTCCAGCATGCTGGGGCTCAGGGATCACTTGAATCGAGCACATAGCCCTGAGAATAGCTTAAGTAGAGCTTATATACTTTCCCTGGAGAGGGCAGGGAGGGAATTTTATTGATGGGTCAGGGCGAGTGGGTGGTTTGCGTGCAACTGGGTGAGGGAGTACATTCTGCAGTTGCGCAGTTGGGGACAGAACATTCTGGGAACAAGATTTGCAAGCATTTCTCAAGATTTCAACAGTGTTTTGTTAAGCATACAGAAAAATAAGAAGTGACAAGTACCTATTTTATTAACCTTTAATTCCCCACTTCTTCTTCTGGCTACTTTTAATCATAAAAATGATCATTGGAGGGTGTCACATTCTATGTCTGCTAGTGGGGTATTACCATAAGTTTAACTCGTCCAATTTGAGCCTGGAGAAAAGAAATTACACGGTTGAGCAAACAGGGTTTTATAGTTAGCAATAATATGAGGATTATTATTGGACCTGCCAGGTTGATAAAAACGTAGTTAACCAGGAGGAGTGTGTGAACCAAGACTCAAGCCACCCTTTTTGGGCCTCTCTCTCTTGTTGATGCTCTTCAAGGTGTCTTTTAAATTTACTCATAGATTTTATTACAACTCCAGTATGGTCAGCATAAAAACAACATTCTTTCCTCAATGCATCACAAAGGCCCCCTTCTCTAATAAAGAGGAGGTCCAACCCTCAACTGTTCTGTAAAACAACTTCAGAGAGAGAGGTTAAAGATTCATGCAAAGCTCTGATGGGGGTTTCTAATATCTTAGTTTTGCTCTATTGCTGCTTCTAATTGGGTCATTTGTTGTGTCCCATGGACAATGGCAGTGGCTCCTGTGCCCACCCGTGCAGCAACTCCTATTCATAATAGGATGGCTAAAGTGAGCGATACATGTTCCCAGTGGAACCGGTTGTATGCCCCCCCCCATTTGATCTTCAAACGAACCTGCATCATGATAGAGCACTCTGGGAAACATCTGCACCATTTGAAAATTAATCCCATCTGTTGACCATTTCATGAAAACATAAACAATGTTTAAGTATATAGAATTATGCTGTTGTAGGGACAGACAAGGCAAGGCACCTAAGGCACTGAAGACAGGGAAACAGTCCTATTTTGTTGCAACCGGATTCAGAGGGCATTGCTTCTGTTGTAATCAATTAATCCCCTGAAACTCAAGTTTAGGTAGTTTCAGAATTTTGTACCCAGCATATAAGGATGGGGCTCAGAAGTTTACAGTCTGCAGAAGTTCAAAAAAGCAGTATTTGTTTCTGATTTTTCCTCTGTTCTGGGCAAGTTAAATTTTCAAGGACACATGGGAGGGGGAGAGCTTTTTATTCCCTTTCTTATTTTCCCCTGCCAGCTGTTACAACGGAGCCCATTTGGTAATTTCTTTATCTTAGAAATGTAGCCATTTCTGTGAAGCCCCAGCTGAAGGCCAGAGGCCTTGTTCACATATTTTGTGAAAAACAAGTTAGGGGTTGTCTAGCTTAGAAGTACTGAGTTTTTTAACCAGTGGCCAAGTAGAACAGGGCAATACAAAAAGAGAAAGTTTATCTACATTGAACTCTTTATAGAAACTCTATGCTGAAAGTTCTAAATTCAGCAATGGTGAAGACTTCTGGAGAAGGACATTTAAGACTTTTCTGTGGGCCTGGTACAGAGGGGGAATACGGGGAAGGTGGGGCTGAGAGAAGCTCTGAGGATCTGAGAATGAGGAAAAAGAGAGATGTAAAAGAATAATTGGAAAGGGGTTTGGGAATTTCCTAGCAACAAAACTTCAGCAGTAGAATAGGTAGAGCAGAGCAGAAAACGGGAGTGAGTATCCCAAAATTCTGTGAGGGACTTTAAATTTTAGTAACCTGTTTTCAGTGATGACAAAGCAACGTTAATGGCCATTTATATTACATCTTGGATAAGGGTCTGAGAGCTCTCCTCAGCTCGTTTGAGCTTTGGGTTAGCTGGAAAGAGGACCTGGTGGGACCCGGTGAGGGCACTGACAGGAGAAGAGAGGAATGAGTCGGTGGAGGGGTACCTCAGTACCTGCTACCTCACTAGTGGGCAATTGTCTGAGAACTGGTGGAGGTTTGGGTTTCTGATCTAGTAATTGGAGGGGAGAAATCAGGTTGCTGAGGTGGGAGTGACAGCAGAGAGTCTGGAGCAGAAGGCTGAGGATAAAAATCTATTGGAGAAGCATAGTTCAGGATGTGAGTGAAGGAGGGAAAAGGCTTCCACATAGGGGAATCTCCTTTCACCCTTTTGAGCACTTGCAGAAGTTAAAAAGGTCATGCAAAATTTGAGGATCTAGAGACCCCTCTGGGGGCCATCCTTTTTCTGTTTTCTACTTGGTAATATGGCCAATACTGTGTACTGAATTTGATGAAGTATTGGGGTTCCATCAGGCAGCCCCTGTATGATCACATCTCCATGAAATACAGAAGAAGTCGGCTTTTCCCCCACACAGCCGTTACTGTTTGTGGCTTTGATAGTTTGCCGGGCAAACATAGTAATCTAGGCTAGCCAACCGCATCTGGCTCGCGTGTCCCTACATCCATAAAGTTTGTTTCCATTATCTATGGTACGGAAGGGATTTAATGGTATTTTAGTGGGATTTTCTTCATCAGGGATATCCCAATAAAAAAGACCTATGGCCAGCTGACAAATGTCTGGGTGGAGAGATGGCCACCAGGTCCCTAAGGGGGCTGTATGCGAGATAGATTTTACTCTTTTCCAGTAGGATTTGTGATCAGCCATCGCTGCTTAACAGGCTGATGAGGGTTAGGACTACTTGTGGCCAAGGTGAGAGTATATAACCTTATCCACATGGCGAATACACAATTTGAAACTGTTACCAGTCTTTTCCAGTTTCCAGAAAGATTCTGGACAAGGAGCAGGCTTGAGATGAGAGGCATGGATCCAGGAAGTGATTCTGTATACCTTTACCACTGTAGGTGTTATAAGTAACACCTGGTATGGTCCTTTTCAGCAGGGTTCCAGGGATGACATCTGATGTCATCTTACATACATGAAGTCTCTTATTTGATATGGATGTGGAATCCCCTGGTACACAGTTTGGTAGGCAGTGGCCAGCTATTTTCACAGGTATCACTGAGTTCTTTCAAGAGCTTTAAGTCTGTCAACCAAGAGGGTGTGAAATGGATCCTTAGGTCTTACAGTTGGGCTTAGGACCCTTACTGGACGAGGGCCACCATAGAGAATTTCTCAGGGGGTAAGGCTACTCAAAGAAACAGAAGGATTTTTTCTTGCATGAAACATTGCATAAGTCAGGAGCATAGTCCAATCTTTTATGCTGGTCTCTAAGCTTAATTTCGTTAAGGTCTCTTTAATGGTTCTATTCATTCTTTCTACTTGTCCTGAACTCTGGGGTCTATAAGCACAATATAACTTCCAATTAATCCCCAGGTTCCTGGCTAACCCCTGACTTACCTGGGCCATGAACATCAGTCCATTATCAGATCCTATTACCGGCTTAGCTTCCTCCAATGGTAGAGAGGCTTAGTCAGAAGCAGGGGAATCACTTAGAGTGTGTTGTGTGTTAGGGGACGAGGGCAGTGGATAAGGAGGGGAAGAAGAGTCCAGTAGAGTCAAATCTTGTGACTCAGGGAGAACAGAGGGTGGAGGAGGTGGAAGAGGTGAGGGTTTGAGAGATCATGGGGGAAGGAGTATGAGCAGAGGCATGGGCAAGGAAAGGCTTCACCCATGGTGGAGGAGATTTGCAGAGGTTGGCAAAGTTAAGATATATGGCTGTGGATCAGGATGGCTATGTGGCCTTGGCTGAAAGACAATATCTCTGACTTTTTAAATTAGTGGGAAGTAGAAAGATATTTCTAGGGGCCATACGACTCCAAAATGGGCCATTCTGAGGCACAGAGAGTCTGCCAGGTCTAGCGTTTTACTAAAAAAAGAAAGATACTGAGCCCTTAAGCAGACTTTGGTTCAGTGATCAAGGGTCAGGGACAGAGGCATTGAAGTGCTCTGTCCCACAATGAAAGGTACACAAACAGTAAAAGCAAAGTCACATGACACAGATAAGACAAGACCATGAAGACAGGCAATGGACGTCCAACACTGAGACCAGGAATGCGTAGCCGGCAAAACCCGATAGGATGGCAATACCTAATCTAAAACAAAATATCACTGAGTCGATGAAGCAATTGTTCCTTGATTCTCCGAGTCCTCTGCGGGGTCCCCCATGGAGGTGCCCTATGTCTCTGTGACACGTCTCTCAGCCACCGTCGGAGAGACCCCAGGCTCTTCATCTCCAGCAATTTTGCCAAGCCCTAACATGACACCTGAAACCAGAAAGAGGCGCCTTACTTGCTCCGAGAGGAGCCCGTTGGGGGTCTCTCATCCGCCACTGCCAGAACTCGGTGGAACCTCAATATGTAAAGGTCAGGCGAGTGTCGGAGGAAGAGACTACCAAGAGACTGTCTCATGCAACAGCAAAGAATTTTTTTTGGGTCCAGCTTGCTGGGGCTCACAGCTAACTTAAATAGATCAGAGAGCTCTGAGAACAGCTTATGCAGAGCTTACATACATTTCTTGGAGAGGGAAGGGAGGGAAGTTTACTGATGTGTAAGGGTGAGTGGGCGGTTCGCGTGACACCGAGTGAGGCAGTACATTCTGCAGTTTGGCAGTTGGGAACAGTACATTCTAGAACAAGATTAGCAAACATTTCTCAAGATTTCAACAGTGTTTTGTTAAGCATACAGAAAAACAGGAAATTACAAGTACCTATTTTATTAACCTTTCACTACCGACTATCCCTTTTTGACTGGATGTTCCTTCTACATTAATTCATGCAAGGTACAAGGACCTATGCCATTGTATATCGATTTATCTGAGACATCTCTGCAGAACGTAATTCAATGCTGCGTATCCCAATCAAGGGCCCAATGCCCTTCTGGCCTTCAAATCATACTTAGATTTCTTTTTTCATACATATATTACACCTATATATTCTTATACACATAGCAAGTTCCCAATACCATTATTCATCCAGCACAATGATTTCTAACCCAAATCAAACATGTTTTTAACCATAATCATACACTGTTCCTTCAATCTAACTTTATAGAAGAGCAGGGAAAGAGTTGATTTTACAATAAAGAAATGTAGGGAAACTTCCACCTGCTGAGAACCTCAAAGGCCCATGCAGAAATGATCCCTGGAGAAGATGTAGGCAGCTATGAAGGACCTGAGAGAGCAAAAGTCATCTTCCATGGCAAATAACCCGGTCAGGATAAAAGGTTGTGTCTGAATTAGATTCTCTTCTTAATGTAGAGAACATGGACCAAAACAGGCCTGTGTGGAGATCTATTCCTGGGTGCCTATGGTTGATATACCATTCTAACTTGTGAAAGTGTCACAGGAAGTAGGGGCAGCCTCAATCTCATGGGACCCTTGGAAGCAACAGTTAAGACAAAGTGGTTGCCAAGACAGGGACCTCATTCAGTTCAGGAAGGAAATGACCTCACCTCACTTCCTTGGTGATGGAACTTTCTGAACTTTGGATCCAGGAAGCCAGGCACACAGAGCCAGTCCCAGTCCCCATCCCTGTGGTCTCACTTATTTGAATTTACCAAGGATAGTCAGTCTTTCTTGGTACCTTCAGACGTGAGAAGAACAAATGCCAGGAAAGCTCGGAAGCGTTGCTTTTCTTGAGAAAGCAGTTAGTGGCTCACCGTTGGCTCCTGAGAAGTTCACAGAGTTTGCCAAGGAGACCAGATCTGAGACAGGACAGGCTATTTTGGGGGAACATATTATGGCCTACAAGTCAGAGGACACTCCGGATAGTCAAAGACCTACTTGGGGGAAGAAGGTGCCTTTGTGGGTGTGGTTGTGGGTTTGTGGTTTTGTCTCATTCTCTGAGAATAGGTAGGAAAGTCAGTTTGTTTCGTTGGAAGTGGACTGTTTCTAGTAAGTCGTTTAACATGGCGAGTGTTTCTCTGTCTGTGTATCTCACTGTGTCCGTGGTTGTAGACATTAGAAAAGAGAATTCATGAATGGATGTGTCTTGTCGAGTAGAAAGCTTCTCAGCATTCATATTGCCCCATTTATGAATGGACTGTAGCTTGCCTTATTGATGTGCAACACCTGCTATCTTCCTAAGTTCCTGTTTTCTTCCTGAATTCCGGCCAATCTCAAGAATAGGCCTATGGTTTTGTGTCCAAGATCTTTACCACCTCAAAGCTCTGTGACATAACAATGTACTGGATAGCTGTAGGGAATGGGGAGCATCTCAGAAAACTCAGACATCAGTGTGACCAGGAAAGTCTCAGTGGAGAAACCCTGCTTTGGGCCTTTTGCTTACCAATTGTTCTGTTGCCCTGAATGTCAGGAAGGTCTTTGCCTCTGGCCTCCCCTTTTTGAAGCCTGAAGAAAACAGTTTTCAAAGGGAAATGATTGGGCATACCTGTGGCTCTTTTCTTAAGTGCTTTGAAAAGGGATGTGTATGAATCAGCCCCCTGGCCCTGTGTGTGGCTGTGACTTAGATTCTCAGCACCTGATGGATCTAAAGAAAGTTCCCATGTTTGCATCAAAATGAAAAATGGCCAAAAGAGCAGTCATTGGGATGAAGTCTCTTGACTTCCTCTGTAAGGTTCCTGAACTCCATCAAGTGAAAATAGGGATCCTTTGGGTCAAATGAGTTCTTCAAAACCTACAGAGGCTAGCCCATAGGTGTTTGGTTTTATCATGACTAAAATTCACATAAAGAATCTAAACCCCACAGTCAGTAGGCCTCAAATTGGAGAATTGGAGCGGTATTAATGGCAGGCCTATTTGATCACTCCTGGTTCACAGGATGGGTGTCCAGGCCACCTTGACTTTAGGCAAATGAGGGTCAAAGGAGCTTATTTTGGACACTGTCTTGGTCTGCGCCCCTCATTTAAACATCCAGCCAAATTATGATGAGTGTCAATATGGAAGAAGATGAGGGCCATATGGGAGTGTTCTTGTTTTAATTGTGGTAATTTGTGTGGTAGTTGGAAGAGATGACTGGGATCACCTGGGCTTGAACTCTGGTGTGATTCCCCTTAAAGAATGAGTTCTAGATCTGACCTCAGAGAAGTATTGCCGTGAATTCTCTTGGGATTTTACTAGGCCACGCGTGAGAATCGCCTTTGGAAACTGAGATCTAGGCCCAGGATGGCTTTCCATGGAGCTCGAGGATTCTGAGCCAGGATATCACATGATTTACTTCTTGAAGACTTGGCAGCCCTAGTTGAGAGTCCAAACACATATGGACCTCACATTGTAGACCACAATGTGTCTGGATTCATGTGACCTTTTTGCCAGTCTTTTGGAAGGCTTTTCTGTGAGTGTTCTCCAGAGCTTTCATTGAAATGAGCTTCCTCACCATTTAATGGTTCCTGAATTAATTGAAACCCACAGTGCCTCTAACTTCATTTTTGAAATATGACTAGATTAATACCATGAAATTTCTGAAATTCCCATGACCAGGTGGCACTGGATAAACTTTGGATTTCCTGTTGCTGATCATGAGTGTACCAAAGAGTGCCTTGATTGACTGGGTTTCGTGAAAATGGTGTAGAACAGAGATGCCAGTAATTTGGATCCTGCTGAGTACTGGGCGTAGAGAAGTGGACTGTAGGTGTGTAAATAAATATTTTTGGTAGGACCACCTGGATCTTCCATTGGCTTTGAAAGACTTGCGACTGACATGGTGCAGGCAGCAGACCTTTATATGTAAAGGCATCTTGTCATATGGAGAGGTTTCAGGGCAATGTTCAGAATCAGGTTGCTATAGTCAAGGGGAAAGCTATGTAGGATAGAAGCCTGGTTCGTACATTCTCTTCGCGACCCTGACCAACCACACATGACAGAACTCCTCCAGCATTTTTATCCCAGTTGAACTCCTTGTATTTCGTGAAGCAAGTACCAAACTCCCAGTGCAGCAGTAAGAAACACCCTGGAAAGTGGAGGATCACCAAATGGCTTCACAGTCCACATGGGAGACACTTCAGCCCAGTGGCCTCAGTTTACCTACAAAGAGAGAATTCAGCACCGCTGCCTCATGATCATTGGAAAATAAGAAACCATGTTCTCCAGGTAACATAGATGTAGACCCAGATTTCATGGTGTCACTACAAACGAAGCTAAATCTCCTGACAATTACATATATTTCTTGTTCCCAACCTCAGAGGAAGTTTCTCAAGAAGTCTTTAGGCCACCACAGCTCCATGTTTCTGGATTGTTTACCCTCTCCCTTACTTTTGGAAACTGTTCTACCACCTCCAGTGTTGTGAACTCCTGAGCATTTTCCATTCCACATAAATTCACAGATTTTCTAACTCCTCTCCTCTAATTGTGTCTTACTTTTAGCGATGGTTATGTCAAGGCATTGTTCTGGATGAGAGAGGGAAGATTTATGTGTATCACATTTTTGCATACACATTAGATTCATTTTCCTTTTTTCCATTTGAAATACTGAATCCCTGACACTAACCCATACCCTACTAGACTCTGACTACTAATCCTAATATCATGGAGAGAAAGAAACCTAACCGAATAGAAATACAGGCCTTTCATAGGAAGCATGGTGTATACTTCTATTTGCCTTCTGCATTATCAAGAGTATGTGTTTTAAATCTAGTCAACTTTTCATTGTAATATTTCTCCATGATTTTTTAAAATTATCACATATATAAATTCCTGTCTCCCTTTCTCTGTATCCTATTCAGCACATGTATTTTTTTATGCATATATATAATATCCTACCTGGTATCACACGGACATTCTTTTGAGCTCCCTGACTTTGGAATATAAAATTGTGAGAACAGATGACTCTCCCTAAATAATGATGGAACTGAAAATTCAACCTATGGGTGAGCTTCCTAGTGAAAAACACTATACATAAATCCATGTTCAGTAAAATGAATATTTTTGGATACGTGGATGAATTATATTTCATGATGAATTTCGATTGGCATATATATTGCTAAATATTAATGTGTGTGTGTGTGTGTGTGTGTGTGTATGTGTGCATGTGTGTGTGTGTGTGTGTGTGTGTGTTTGTGTATTTTTTTTAAATCTGGAAAAAATATATATGTATATATATATATATATATATATATATATATATATATATTTTTTTTTTTCCCTCCAGATTTTAAAAAAAATATGAAAAATATGTGTCTTATTATACACTTTCTAAATTCATTTATATTCATGTATGTGGGTTCAAAATCCAATCTTTACAAGATTATTTTCAGCAATATTTATATTCCTGTAATACATTTTTGTTTCCTACTACTGAAAACTAAGTTCAGTAGGTGGTGCATACAAATCCTAATATTTCTACAGTACCTGACCCAGTTTAACATCAATGCAAGTATATTGCTATGGGACATGATGTGTATTTTGAAGTTCATTTTTATTCAACACTGGTATATTACTATTTTATCTGTTTATGGACATCATAAGATATATTTTTTCATCCACAACTTCACAAAATTATAGGCATTTGGTTCACATTCATTTACTTACTACTTAAGAACACATGTATTCCTCCATGTTTCTTTACTGGTCTTTTCACTAGACTTCTTTCTAAACACATTATTTTTGATTCCATAATCATTTTTGAAGCAATATTCACCCTTCATGATAAACCGTAACCCTAATATTACCATTACATATATAACTGGTTGGAATGATTGTATATATATCAATATAAGATTTCCAATATATTTTCAGATGCAAACTCAATCCATTATTTAAAGTTGGAACTAGTTATATACTTTATCACAATATGGTCTATTCATGCAACATCTCAATAATCATCAACACAAGGTACACCTATTTGTATCACCAGTACTAATTTATAAGTTTCCAGAATATTACTCCCCATAATGGTGGAAGAAATACTCATGTCACCTTATCAACATATACAATTTATCACGGTAGTATTCTGGACACAAAATGCAAAGGTCACACATATGATTGTACCAAAGCCTAAATGGAAAGTGACCATGGATTACTAAAAACATCCATGTCCAGGGTGCCTAATGCTCTCAAATGTCAATCCTATTGATTACTACATATTTGTTTCTTCCTAAGATTATATATTCAACCTCAAGCCTGTTGAAAATGTCTAATCCTATCACTCACTTTATACTTTGCCTGATTTCCTAATCTTTCTATTGATATCTGCTTTCCTACATATTTTTCCCAGTTCATCATTGTGACTGTCTCTTCACATGTGCTGACATTTACATTCACTCTCTAACTGAAACCCTATTGCTAAAGAACTTTTGGTCCAACTCCTAGAGTCACTCTTCTTCCTAAACCTACTGACTATCTTCCTAATCCTACAGACTATCCCTTTTTGACTGGATGTTCTCTTCTACATTCAATCATCCGAGGTACACGGTCCTATGCCATTGTATATCGATTTATCTGAGACCTCGGTGCAGAACATAATTCAAGCTAAGTATACAAATCAAGGGTTCTGTTGCCCTGAATGTCAGGAAGGTCTTTGCCTCAGGCCACCCCTTTGTGAAGCCTGAAGAAAAAATTTTCAAATGGAAATAAATGGACATCACCTGTGGCTCTTTGCTTAATTGCTTTGGAAAGGGATTTGTCTGAATCTGCCTCTGGGCCCTGTGTGAGGCTGTGGCTTAGATTCTCAGCACCTAATGGATCTAAAGAAAGAACCCATGTGTGCATTCAAAACCAAAATGGCAAAAAGAGCAGTCATTGTGGATGAAGATTCTTGCCTTTCTCTGTTAGGTTCCTGACCCCCTTCAAGTGAGAATAGGGATCCTCTTTGTCAAATGAATTCTTCAATGCTCTGCAGATATGCTTGGGTTTTCTCATGACTCCAAATCACATAAAAAATCTATACCTGACATTCAGTAAGCCTCAAATTATAGAAACAGAGCGGAATTAATGGCAGGCCTTTTTGATCACTCCTGGTTCACAGGAAGGGTGTCCAGGCCACCCTGACTTTAGGGAAATTAGAGGCAAGGGAGCTTATTCTGGAAACTGTCTTTGGTTGCGACCCTCATGAAAACTTCCATCCAGAACTTTTGATGAGGGTCTTTATGGACGAAGATGAGGGCCATGTGGGAGTTTTTTTGTTCTAATTGTGGTCATTTGTGTGGGGGTTGGAAGAGATGACTTGGTCCACCTGGGCTTGAACTCTGGTGTGATTTCCCTTAGAGCCTGAGTTCTGGAACGTACCTCATAGCAGTATTGAAATGAATTGTGTTGGTTTTTAGGAGGCCACGCATGAATGTCACCCTTTGAAACTGAGATCTAGGCCCAAGGTGGCTTTCCACAGAGCAATGGGAATCTCAGCCAGGAAATCACATGATTTTATTCTGAAAGACTTTGTAGCCATTGTTGGCCCTCGGAAGCAAGAAGGAGTGGCCATACTCATATCGATTAAAATCAACTTAAACCTAAGTTAATAAAAAGTGATAAAGAAGGACACTATATACTGTTAAAAGGCACCATTAACAAACAAGACATAACAATTATCAATTTGTATGCATCAAACAATGGTGGTGCAAAGTCATAAAACAAACTCTCCTCAACTTCAAGAGTCATATAGGCTATAACACAATAATTACGGGTGACTTCAGCACACAACTCTCGCAATTGGACAGATCCTCCAGAGAAAATCTGAATTAAGAAACTATAGAACTTAATAGAACAATCAATAACCTAGACTTAACCAACATATATAGAATATATCAAACATCATAAAGTGGATACATGTTCTTCTCAGCAGCACATTGGTCCTACTCAAATATAGACCATATATTATGCCATATGGAAACTCTTAGTAAATATAAAAGTATGGAGATAATACCATGCACCATATCTGATCATAATGGAATGAAACTTGAAATTAATGATTGAAGAAGGAAGGAAAAATTCTACATCACATGGAAAATGAACAATATGTTACTGAATGATCAATGGGTTACAGAAGACATAAAGGAGGAGATAAAAAATTTCTTAGAGACAAATGACAATACAGACAAAACATACCGGATTCTATGGAAAACAATGAAAGCAGTTTTAAGAGGGAAATTCATTTCTTGGAATTCTTTCCTCAAAAAAAAAAAAAAAGAAAAAAACAACAAATAAATGATCTCACACTACATCTCAAAAACCTAGAAAAAAAAAGCAAAACAACAAATGTAGTAGAAGACAAGAAATAATTAAAATTAGAGGAGAAATCAACAAAATTGAAACAAAAAAATTGAAAAAATAAAAGTTGGTTCTTTGAAAATAAATTAAATCGACAGGGCCTTAGCCATGCTAATGAAGAGAAGTAGAGAGAGAACTCAAATTACTAACATATGGGATAAAAAAGGCAACATCACAACAGACACTACAGAAATTCAGATGATAATTAGAAAGTATTTTGAAACCCCATATTCCAATAAAACAGAAGACAATGAAGATATTGATAAATTTCTTATGTCATATAATCTGCCAAGTTTGAGTCCGGAAGACTCACACAATTTAAATAGACCAATAACAAAGGAAGAAATAGAAGAAACCTTCAAAAGACTACCAACCAAAAAAAGCCCTGGACCAGATGGTTATACAGCAGAGTTCTACAAAACGTTCAAAGATGAATTAATACCAATACTTTTCAAGCTATTTCAAAAAATAGAAAAAGAAGGAGTTCTTCCAAATTCATTCTATGAGGCCAACATCACCCTGATCCCAACACCAGACAAAGACACTTCAAAGAAAGAAAACTACAGACCAATATCTCTAATAAACTTGGATGCAAAAATTCTCAATAAAATCCTGGCAAATAAAAAACAAAAGCATATAAAAAAATTGTGCTTCATGATCAAGAGGGATTCATCCCAGGGATGCAAGGCTGGTTCAATATACGGAAATCAATAAATGTAATCCATCACATCAATAGACTTAAAGAGAAGAACCATATGATCATCTCGATAGATGCAAAAAAAGCATTCTACAAAGCACAGCATCCCTTTTTCTTTAAAACTCTATAAAACACTAGGAATAACAGGAACTTACCTCAACATGGTAATAGCTATATATGCTAAACCTCAGGCTAGCATCATCCTAAATGGAGAAAAACTGAAGGCATTCCCTCTAAAATTTGCAACAAGACAGGGATGCCCTCTATCACCACTTCTATTAAATTTAGTTCTTGAAATACTATCCAGAGCAATGATACAGACAAAGGAAATTAAAGGCATAAAAATAGGAAAAGAAGAACTTAAATTATCGCTATTTGTGGATGACATGATAATATATTTAACAGACCCAAAAGGGTCTACAAAGAAACTGCTAGAGTTAATAAATGAATTCAGCAAATTGGCAGGATATAAAATCAACACGCATAAATCAAAGGCATTCTTGTATATCAGCAACAAAACTTCTGAAATGGAAATGAGGAAAACCACTCCATTTACAGTATACTCAAAGAAAATAAAAAACTTGGGAATCAACCTAACCAAAGAGGTGAAAGATTTATACAATGAAAACTACAGAACCCTAAAGAGAGAGATAGAAGAAGATGTTAGAGGATGGAAAAATATGCCCTGTACATGGATAGGCAGAAATAACATCATCAAAATGGCGATATTACCCAAAGTTCTCTACAGGTTTAATGCAATGCCAATCAAAAACCCAATGGCATTTCTTGTAGAAATAGATAAAGTAATCATGAATTTCATATGGAACAACAAAAGACCCAGAATAGCGAAAGCAATTCTAAGCAGGAAGTGTGAATCCAGAGTTCAAACTGTACTACAAAGCAATAGTAACAAAAACAGTGTGGTACTGGTATCAAAACAGGCAGATGGACCAATGGTACAGAATAGAGGACACAGAGACATATCCACAAAATTACAACTTTCTTATATTTGAAAAGGGACCTAAAAGCATGCAATGTAAGAAGGATAGCATCTTCAACAAATGGTGCAGGGACAATTGGAAATTCATATGCAACAAAATGAAACGGAATCCCTTTCTCTCACAATGCATAAAAGTTAACTCAAAATGGATCAAGGAGCCAGATATAAAATCAGAGACACTGCGTCTGATAGAAGAAAAAGTTGGCTACGATGTACATACTGTGGGGTTGGGCTCCAAATTCCTTAATAGGACACCCATAGCCCAAGAGTTCATAAAAAGAATAAACAAATGGGACTTACTTAATCTAAAAAAGTTTTTTCTCAGCAAGAGAAACAATAAGAGAGTTAAATAGAGAGCCTACATCCTGGGAACAAATTTTTACTCCTTACACTTCAGATAGAGCCCTAATATCTAGAATATACAAAGAACTCAAAACAATTAAACAATGAGATAACAAATAACCCAATCAACAATGGGCCAAGGATCTTAACAGACACTTCACAGAGGAGGATATACAATCAATCAACAAGTACATGAAAAAATGCTCACCATCTGTAGCAGTCAGAGAAATGCAATCAAAACCACCCTAAGATACCATCTCACTCCAGTAAGATTGGCAGCCATTATGAAGTCGAACAACAATAAGTGTTGGTGAGGATGTGGGGTAAAGGGTACACTTGTACACTGCTTGTGGGCCTGCAAATTGGAGAGTCCAATATGGAAAGCAGTATGGAGATTCCTGGGAAAGCTGGGAATGGAACCACCATTTGAGATATCGCCCTTCTCAGACTCTTCCCTGAGGATCTTAATAGAGAGCAGTATAAGGATACTGCCACATCGATGATCATAGCGGCACAATTCACAATAACTAGACTGTGGAACCAAACTAGATGCCCTTCAATAGACGAATGGATAATAAAAATGTGGCATCTATACACAATGGAGTATTACACAGCACTGAAAATGACAAAATCATAGAATTTGCAGGGAAATGAATGGCATTAGAATAGATTATGCTAAGCGAAGCTATCCAATCCTTAAAAAACAAATGCCAAATGTTTCCTTTTATATAGAGAGAGCAAATAAGAAGAGAACAGGGAGGAAGAACATGAGAAAAATATTAAAACTAAACAGAGATGAGTGGGGGGAGAGAAAGGGAGAGAGAAGGAAAATTATATGGAAATGGTAGGAGACTACTCAATGTTACACAAAATTACATATAAGAGGTTGTGAGGCTAAAGAGGGGAAAACAAGGGAGAGAATTAAACAACAGCAGATGAGGTAGAGAGGGAAGATGGGAGGGGAGGGGGAATAGTAGGGGATAGGAAAGGTAGCAGAATTCAACAATAACTAGTATGCTATTATGTAAAAACGTGAGTGTGTAACTGATGTGATTCTGCGATTTGTATTTGGGGTAAAAATGGGAGTTCATAACCCAATTAAGTCAAATGTATGAAAGATGATATATCATGAGCTTTATAATGTTTTGAACAACCAAAAAAAATGAATTGAATTTCCAATATTTGAGTCATATAACAACTTTATTTTTTAATAAAATTGTCTTTTATTTGTTATCTTACTTGCTGGTATCTGCCTTTCAGTTTTAAAAAACTATGTGCTTTAGCCATTCATCCATGTAGTATGTAACAGAAAATTTTGAGTGTCTCCATATAACCAGATTGGCAAGGCATCAAGGTTTCCTTCACAAACAAGGTGAAGGCTTTGCCATTAGAAATTTAATATTCTGCAAAACAATTTTTTTTAACTTTCCAATTAAATTTCCAAAAAAATTTAGAAAAAAAAAGAATCTAAACCCCACAGTAAGAAGGCCTCAAAGTGGAGAAGTGGAGCATTTACGGCAGGCCTATTTGATCACTGCTGGTTCACAGGAAGCGTGTTCAATCAACCCTGATGTTAGGCAAATGAGGGGCAAGGGAGCTTATTTTGGGCACTGGTTTGGATATGCACCTCATGGAAAACTCCATCCAGAGGTTATGATGTGTGTTTATATGGAAAAAGATGAGGGCCATGTGGGAGTGTTTTGGTTTTAATTGTGGTCATTTGTGTGGTAGTTGGAAGAGATGACTGGGTCCACCTGGGCTTGAACTCTGGTGTGATTCCCCTTAGAGAATGAGATTTGGAACTGACTTCAGAGAAGTATTGCCATGAATGTTGTTGGGATTTCAGGAGGCCACGCATGAGAGTCGCCCTTGGAAACTGAGATCTTGGCCCAGAGAGGCTTTCCAGAGAGCACTGGGAATCTCAGTTAGGATATCACAGGTTTTATTCTGAAAGACCTGGCAGCCATCGTTGAGAGTCAAAACACACATGGACCTCACATTGGAGACCTCAATGGGCCTGGCTTCATGTGACAATTTGGCCACTCTTTGGGAAGCCTTGCCTGTGAGAGATCTCCAGATCCTTCATTAAAATGAGCTTCCTCAACATTTAATGGATCCTGAATGAATTGAAACCCACAGTACCAACAACTTCATATGTGAAAAATAGTTAGATAAATACCATGAATTTTTAGAAATTCTCATGACCAGGTGGCACTGGAGAACCTTTGGATGTCCTGTTGCTGATCATGAGTATACCAGACAGTGCCTTGATTGACTAGGTATCATGAAAATGGTGTAGAACAGAGATGCCAGTAAGTTGGAGCCTGATATGTAGTGGGCCTAGAGCAGTGGTGTGCAGGTGTGTGATAAAACATCTGTGGTGGGGCCTGTGGATCTGCCATTGACTTTCAAATGCCTTGACACAGACACGGTGCAGCCAGCAGACCCTTCTATATAAAGGCATCTTGTTATATGGAGATTTTTCACGGCAATGTTTAGAATCAGGTTGCTATGGTCAAGGGGCAAGCTATGTGGGATAGAAGCCTAGTTGGTGCATTCTCATGCAGACACTGACCCACCACACGTGACAGAACTCCCTCCAGCACTGTGTCCCACTTGAACTCCTTGTATTTCGTGAAGCAAATACCAAACTCCCAGTGCAGCAGCAAGAAACACAATGAAAAGTCGAGGATGACCAAGTGGCTTCACAGTCCACATGGGGTGACACTTAGCCCCCGTGGCCACAATTTAGCTACAAAGAGAGAATTTAGCACTGCTGCCTCATGTTCATTGGAAAATAAGAAACCATGTCCTCCTGGTCACATAGATGCAGACCTAGCTTTGATGGTCTCACTACATCGGAAGTTAAAGCTCCTGAAAACAACATATATTTCAAGTGCCCAAGCTCAGAGGCAATTTCTCAAGAAGTGTTTAGGCCAGCAGATCTCCATGTTTGTGGAGTGTTTACCATGTCACTTACTTTTGGAAACTGCTCTATCAACTCCAAGGTTGTGAACTCCTGAGCATTTTCCATTCTAAATATATATTCACAGATTTTCTAACTCTTCTCCTCTAATTCTGACTTACTTGGGGCAAAGGGAATGTCAAGTCATTGTTCTGGATGAGAGAGGGAAGATTGTTTTGTAGCACATATTTGCATACACATTGGATTCATTTTCCAATTTTCTGTTTGAAATACTGAATCCCTGACACTAACCCATACCCTACTAAACTCTGACTACTAATCCTAATATAGTGGAGAAAAATAACCCAAACAGAATAGAAATACAAGCATTTCAGAAGAAGCATGGTGTATAGTTGGAATTACCTTTTGCATGATATAAGGTAGGAGTTATAAATCTAGTCAATTATTTTTTGAAATAATTTTCCATGTGTTTTTAAAGTTAAGAAAAATGTGAATTCCTGTCTCCCTTTCTCTGTAGCCTATTAAGCAAATGTATTTTTATATGCACAAATAGAATCCTACCTGGTTTCACATATACATTCTTGTGAGGTGGCTGACTTGGCAGATACAAATTGTGAGAAGAGATCACTCCTCCTAAACGCTGTTTTAACTGAAAATTGAACCCATGGGTGAGCTTCCTAGATGAACAACACTATACACATATTCATGTTCAGTAAAATGAATATTTTGGGATATGCGGATGAGTTATTTTTCATGATGAATTTCAATTGGCATATATATTGCTACATTATAATGTGTGTGTTTGTGTGTCTATATATACATTATATATATATATATATATATATATATATATATATATATATATATATATATATATTCTCCAGATTTACCAAAATATGAAATATATGTGTCTTCTTATACACCGCCTGAATTCATTCATATTCATATATGTGGATTTATAATCAACTTTTTAAAAGTTTATTCTCAGAAATATACATCCACTGAAATAAATATTTGTTTCCTAGTACTGAAAACTAACTTCAGGGAAGGGTGCTTACAAATCCTAATATTTCTACAGTAACTGACCAAGTTTAACATCAATGCAAGTAGATTCCTATTGGATATGGTGTGTTTATTAAAGTTCATTTTAATCAAACCTGGTACGTTATTATTTCTTCAGTTTATAGACATCATAAATTATATCCTTTCATTCACAAGTTCACAAATTTATAAACATTTGGTTCACTTTCAATCACTTCCTCCTTCAGAACACTTATATTTCTCCATGTTTCTTGACTGGTCTTTTCACTAGACTTCTTTCTAAAGACATTATTTTCGATTCCATAATCATTTTTGAAGCAAAACTCACACACTATTTATGATAAACGGTAACCCTAATATAACCATTAGATATATAAGTGGTTGGAATGAATGTATGTATATCAATAAATGATTTCCTCTATTTTTTCAGATATCAATACAATCCATTATTTAAATTTGGAACCAGTCATATAATTTATTCACAGTATGGTCTATTAATGCATCATCTCTATATTCATCAACACAGGGTAAGCCGATTAGTATCCCCAGTACTAATTTATATCTTTTCAAAATATTTCCCCCAGAAATGGTGGAAGAAATACTCATGTCACCTGATCTTCATATACATATTAACACAGTAATATTCTGGACACCAAATGCGAAGGTCACCCTTATGATTGTACCAAAGCCTCAATGGAATGTGAACATGGATTACTAAATATATCCATGTCCAGGTTGCCTAATGCTCTCAAATGTCAATCTTATTGGTGACTACAAATTGGTTTCTTCTTAAGATTATGTATTCAACCTCAACCCTGTTGAAAATGTCTAATCCTATCACGTTATACTTTGCCTGATTTCCTAATGTCTCTATTGATGTCTGCTTTCCTACATATTTTCCCCAGTTCATCATTGTGCCTGACTCTTCACATATGGTGTCATTTATATTCACTCTCTAACCAAAACCCTATTGCTAAAGTACATTTGGTCCAAATCCTAGACTCACTCTTCCTTCTAAACCTACTGACTATCTTCCTAATCCTACACACAATCCCTTTTTGACTGGATAATCTCTTCTACATTTAATCATCTGAGGTACAGGGTCTTATGCCATTGTATATCAATTTAACTGAGACCTCGGTGCAAAACATAACTCAAGCTAAGGATCCCAATCAAGGGTCCAAATCCTTCTGGGCTTCAAATATTACCTAGATTTCTGTTTTCATACTTATGTTCTACCTCTATATTCTTATAAATATCGCTGGTTCCCAATACCATTATTCATCCAGCAGAATGATTTCCAACCCAAATCGAACATGCTATTAATCCTAACCATACAATGTTCTTTCAATCTCACTTTACAGAAGAGCAGGGACAAAGTTGGTATTACAATACAGGAAGTTAGGAGATCTTCCAACTGCTGAGTACCTCAAAATCCATGCAGAAATGATCCCTGGAGAAGATGCAGGCAGCTATGAAGGACCTGAGAGAACAAAAGTCATATTCCATGGCAAAAAACATGGTCAGGATGAAAAGATGTGTCTGAGTCAGCCTCTCTATTCTTTATGTAGGGAAGATGGACCAAACCAGGCCTGTGTGGAGAGCTGTTCCCAGGTAACTATGGTTTCTATACCATTCTAACATGAGAAAGTATCACAGGAAGTAGGGCAGCCTCCATGTCAGGAGACAATAGGAAGAAACTGTTAGGACAAAGTGGTGGCCAAGACAGTGACCTCATTCATTTTCTGAAGGTAGTGACCTCACCTCACTTCCTTGGTGATGGAGCTCTCTGAATTTTGTGATCCAGGAAGCAAGGCACCCTGAGCCAGTCCCAGTCCCAGTCGCAGTGGGCTCATTTCTTTGGATTTTCCAGGAACAGAGTCAGTCTTTCTTGGTACCTACTGATGTAAGGGTTGCCAAATACCAAGAAAGCTCTGAAGAGGGGTCTTTCCTGAGAGGATAGGAATTGGCTCACCACTGCGTCCTTACAACTTCACAGATTTGACCAAGGAGACCAGATCTGAGACAGAAAGGCCATTTCTGGGGAGCATTGTATGTCCTACCAGTCAGAGGACATTCCAGATAGTCACAGACCTACTTGGAAGAAGGAGGTGCATTAGAGGTTGTTGGTTTGTGTTTGTGGTTTTTTCACATGATCTGAGAATAGGTAAAAAAGGAGGTTTGTTTGGTTTGGAGTGGACTGTTTCTAGTAAGTCATTTGACAAGGAGACTGTTTCTGTGTCTGTGTATCCCATTGTGTTTTTCTTTGTAGATATTAGAAAAGAAAATAGCTCATTGGGTGTGTCCTGTCTAGTAGAAAACTTCCCAGTATGCATCCTTCCCAATTAATGAATGGACTGAGGCTTGCCTCATCCATGGGCAACACCTGCTATCTACCTAAGTTCTCATTTTTTTCCTGAATTCTGGCCACTCTCAAGATTAGTATCATGTATTTTTGTACAAGATACGTACCACCTCCAAGCTCTGTGACATGGCCATGTACTGGATAGTTGAAGAGAATGGCGAGCATCTCAGAAAACTCACATATCAGAGTAACCAGGAAAGTCTCCTAGGAGAAACCCTGCTTGGGGGCTTTTGATTACCTATTGTTCTGTTGCTCTGAATGTCAGAAAGGTCTTTGCCTCAGGCCAAACCTTAGTGAAGCCTGAAGAAAAGAGTTTTCAAATGGAAATGAATGGGAATCACCTGTGGCTTTTTACTTTATTGCTTTGGAAAAAGATTTGTCTGAATCAGCCTCTTGGCCCTGTGTGAGCCTGTGGTTTAGATTTTCAGCACCTGATGGGTCTAGAGAAAGATCCCATGTGGGCATTCAAAACCAAAATGGAAAAAAGATCAGTCATTTTGGATGAAGCCTCTCGCCTTCCTCTGTAATATTTCTGACCTCCATCAAGTGAGAATAGGGATCATTTGTGTCAAATGAGTTCTTCAAAGCCCTGCAGAGGCTGGACAATAGGTGCTTGCGTTTTCTCATGACTCCAATTCACACAAAGAATCTATACCCCACAGTCAGTAGGCCTCAAATTTGAGAAGTGGAGCAGTATTAACAGCAGTCCTATATGATCACTTCTGTTTCACAGGAATGTTGTCCAGGCCACCCTGACTTTAGGCAAATGAGGGGCAAGGGAGATTATTTTTGACACTGTCTTGGGCTGTGCCCCTGATGGAAACCTCCAGCTAGAGTTTATGATTAGTGTCTATATAAAAGAAGAAGAGGGCCCTGTGGGAGTGTGTTGGTTTTAATTGTCATCATTTGTGTGGCAATTGGAAGAGATGCCTGGGTCCACCTGGGCTTGAACTCTGTTGTGATTCCCCTTAGAGACTGAGTTGTGGAACTGAACTCAGAGAAGTATTGCCATGAATTGTGTTGGGATTTTTGGAGGCCACGCATGAGATTCGCCATTGGAAACTGAGATCTAGGCCCAGGGTGACTTTCCACAGAGCACTGGGAATCTCAGCCAGGATATCACAAGATTTTATTTTGAAAGATTGTCAGCCATAGTTGAGAGTCAAAACACACATGGAATTCACATTGTAGACCTCAATGGGCCTGGCTTCATGTGACCTTTTGCCCACTCTTTGGGAAGCCTTGCCTGTGAAAGTTCTCCAGAGCTTTCATTGAAATGAGATTCCTCACCTTTTAATGGTTCCTGTATAAATTAAATCCCACAGTGCCTCCAACTTCATTATTGAAAAATATCTAGATAAATACCATGAATTTTTTGAAATTACTATGACCAGGTTGCACTGGAGAACTTCTGAATGTCCTGTTCCTGATCATGATTGTACCAGACAGTGCCTTGATTGACTGGGTTTCATGAAAAAAGTGTAGAACATAGATGCCAGAAAGTTGGAGCCTGCAGACTAGTGGGCCTAGAGCAGAGGAGTGTAGGTGTGTGAAAAAAACATTTGTGGTGGGGCCACGTGGATCTGCCATTGGCTTAGAAAGACTTGTGACTGACATGGTACAGCCAGCAGACCCTTCTATGTAAGGGCATCTTGTTATATGGAGAGGATTCCTGCCAAAGGTCAGAATCAGGTTGCTATTGTCAAGTTGAAAAGCTATGTGGGATTGAAGCCTCACTGGTGCATTTTACTAACCCACCACACGTGAGAGTACATCCTCCAGCACTGTGTCCCAGTAGAACTCCTTGTATTTCGTGAAGCCAATACCAAACTCACAGTGCAGCAGTAAAAAACACCACGAAAGTGGATAATGACCAAATGGCTCTACAGACAACACAGTTAGATACTTAGACCCCAGTGGCCAAAGTTTACCTACAAAGAGAGAATTCAGCACTGCTGCCTCATGTTCACTAGAAAACAAAAAACCATGTCATCCAGGTCACATAGATGGTGACCCAGAATTGATGGTCTCACTACAAAGGAAGCTAAAACTCCTGACAACAATATATATTTTAACTGCCCGACCTCAGAGGCAGTTTCTCAAAAAGTCATTGGGCCAGCAGAGCTCCATGTTTGTGGAGTGTTTACCCTCTCCCTTTTTGTAACCCGTTCTACCTCCTACAAGTTTGTGAACTCCTGAGCATTTTTCTTTCCACATATGTATTCACAGATTTTCTAACTTTTCTCCACTAATTGTGTCTTATTTGGGGCGAAGGTAATGTCAAAGCATTGTTCTGGATGAGAGTGGGATGATTTTTGTGTAGCACATATTTGCATACACATTAGATTCATTTTCATATTTTCCATTTGAAATACTGAATCCCTGACACTAACCCATACCCTACTAGACTCTGACTACTAATCCAAATATGATGGAGAAAAAGAAACTTAACAGAATAGAAATACAGGCCTTTCATAGGAGGCATGGTGTATACTTGGACTTGCCTTCGGCTTTATCAATGGTATGTGTTATAAATATAGTCAACTTTTCATTGTAATACTTCTCCATGAGTTTTTAAAATTAACACATATGTAAATTTCTGTCTCCCTTTCTCTGTAGCCTATTCATCACATGTAGTTTTTAATGCATCTTTAGAATTCTACCTGGTATCACATGTACATTCTTGTGAGCTTGATTATTTTGGAAGATACAAATTGTGAGAAGAGATCACTCCCTCTAAATACTGATGGAACTGGAAATTCAACCTATGGGTGAATTTCCTAGATGAACAATATTATGCATAAATAAATGTTCAGTAAAATGAATATTTTTGGATACGTGGATGATATCTATTTTATTATGATTTTCAAATGGCATATATATTGCTACATTTTAATGTCTGTGTATGTGAGTATCTATCTATCTATCTATCTATCTATCTATCTATCTATATAGATATAGATATCTACTCTTTAGATTTTCCAAAATATGAAATATATGTGTCTTATTATACACTTTCTAAATTTACTCATGTGTGTGTATGTGGATTTATAATCAAATTTTCACAAAATAATTCTTAGAAATATTCATCCACCTTAAATACATATTTATTTCCTAGTACTGAAAACTAAATTCAGTGAATGGTGCATACAAATCGTAATATTTCCACAGTGACTGACCCAGTTTCACATCAATGCAAGTAGACACCTATGGGACCATGATGTGTATTTTGAAGTTCATTTTTATTCAACACTGATACATTACTATTTCTGCAGTTTATGGACATAATAGGATATATTCTTTCATCCACAATTTCACAAATTTATAGGCATTTAGTTCACTTTCAATCACTTCCTACTTCAGAACACATGTATTCCTCCATGTTTCTTGACTGTTCTTTTAATGAGATTCTTTCCAAACACATTATTTTTGATTTCCATAATCATTTTTGAAGCAAAACTCAGACACTCTTCATGATAAACCATAATGCTAATATTACCATTAGATGTATAACTGGTTAGAATGAATTTATGTATATCAATATAAGATTTCCTATATATTTTCAGATATCAATTCAATCCATTATTTAAAGTTTGAACCAGTTATATTATTTATTCACAGTATGGTCTATTAAGGCATCATCTCTATATTCATAGACCGATGGTATACCTATTTGTATCCCAAATACTAATTTATAAGTCTTTAAAATATTGCTTTAAGAATATTGGAAGAAATACTCTAGCCACCTGATATATATATACATTTCATCACAGTAATATTCCTGACACAAAATGCAACGGACACACTTATGATTGTACCAAAGCCTATATTGAAAGTGAGCATGTATTACTAACAACATCCATGTCCTGATTAACTAATGATCTCAAATATCATTCCTATTGGTGAGTACATATTTGTTTCTTCCTAAGATTAAATATTGAAACTGAACCCTGTTAAAAATGTCTCATCCTATCACTCACTTTGTACTTTGCCTGATTTCCTAATGTCTCTATTGATATCTGATTTCCTACACATTTTCCCCAGTTCATCACTGTGACTGACTCTTGAAATATGCTGACATTTACATTCACTCTCTAACAAAACCCCTATATCTAAAGAACTTTTGGTCCAACTCCTAGACTCACTGAAATGGGTTCTTCAAAGCCCTGCAGAGGGTAGCCCATAGGTGCTTGGGTTTTCTCATGACCCCAATTCACATAAAGAATCTATGCCCCACAGAGAGTAGGCCTCAAATTGGAGAAGTAGAGCAGTATTAATGGCAGGGCTATTTGATCACACCTGATTCACAGGAAGGGTTTCCAGGCCACCCTGAATTTAGGCAAATAAGGGGCAAATGAGCTTATTTTGGACACTGTCTTAGGCTGCGCCCCTCATGGAAACCTCCAGCAAGAGGTTATAATGAGAGTTTATATTGAAGAAGATGAGGGCCATGTGGGAGTGTTTTGGTTTAATTGTGGTCATTTGTGTGGTAGTTGGAAGAGATGACTGGGTCCACATGGGCTTGAACTCTGGAGTGATTCCCCTTAGAGACTGAGTTCTGGAAATGAACTCAGAGAAGTATTGACATGAATTGTGTTGGGATTTTAGGAGGCCACACATGAGAGTTGCCCTTGGAGACTGAGATCTAGGCCCAGGATAGCTTTCCAAAGAGCACTGGGAATCTCAGCCAGGATATCACATGACTTTATTAAGAAAGACGTGGCAGCCATTGTTGAGAGTCAAAACACACATGGACCTCAATTGTAGACCTCAATGGGCCTGGCTTAATGTGACCTTTTGGCCACTCTTTGGGAAGCCTTGCCTCTGAGAGTTCTCCTGAGCTTTAATTGAAATAATCTTCCTCACCATTTCATGGTTCCTGAATAAATTGAAAGCCACAGTGCCTCCAAATTCATCCTTGAAAATTGGCTATATAAATACCATGAATTTTTTAAATTCCCATGAACAGGTGGCACTGGAGAACCTTTGGATATCTGTTGCTGATCACGAGTGTAACAGACATTGCATTGATTGACTGGGTTTCATGAAAATGGTGAGAACAGAGATGCCAGAAAGTTGGAGCCTGCTGACTAGTGGGCCCAGAGCAGTGGTGGGCAGGTGTATGATAAAACATCTGTCGTGGGGACACGTGGTTCTGCCATTGGTTTCCGAATGATTTGTGACTGACATGGTGCAGCCAGCAGAACCTTACAAGTAAAGGGACCTTGTTATATGGAGAGGTTTCAGGGCAATGTTCAGAATCAGGTTGCTATGGACATGGGTGCAAGCTTTTTGGGATAGAAGCCTGGTTGGTGCATTCTCCTGCAGACCCTCATCCACTACACGTGAGAGTACTCCCTCTAGCACTGAGTCCCAGTTTTTCTCCTTGTATTACGTGAAGCCAATACCAAACTCCCAGTGCAGCAGTAAGAAACACCACGAAAAGTGGAGTATGACCAAATGGCTTCACAGATCACATGGTTAGACACTTAGACCCCAGTGTCCTCAGTTTACTAACAAAGGGAAAATTCAGAACTTCTGCCTCATGTTCAATAGCATATAAGGAACCATGTCATCCAGGTCACATAGATGCCGACCCAGGTTTGATGGTCTCAATACAAAGGAAGCTAAAGCTCCTGACAACAACAAATTTTTCAAGGGCCCAAACTCAGAGGCAGTTTCTCAACAACTCATTAGGCCACCAGAGTTCCATGTTTGTGGAGTGTTTACCCTGTACCTTACTTTTGGAAATTCCACTACCACCTCCAAGGTTGTGAACTCCAGAGCATTTTCTTTTCCAGATATATATTCACAGACTTTCAAACTCTTCTCCACTAATTGTGTATTACTTGTGGCGAAGGAAATATCAAGGCATTGTTTTGGAGGACAGTGGGAAGATTTTTGTCTAGCAAATATTTGCATACACATTAGATTCATTTTCCTATTTTCCATTAGAAATACTGAATCCCTGTCACTAACCCATACCCTACTAGACTCTGACTACTAATCTTAATATGATGTAGAAAAAGAAACCTAACAGAATAGAAATACAGGCCGTTCATAGGAGGCATGGTGTATACTAGGACTTGCCTTCTGCTTTATCAAGTGAATGTGTTATAAATCTAGTCAACTTTTCATTGTAATACTTCTCCATGAGTTTTTAAAGTTAACACATATGTACATTTCTGTCTCCCTTTCTCTGTACCCTATTCATCTCATGAAATTTATTATGCATATTTAGTGTCCTACCTGGTATCACACGTACATTCTTGTGAGCTTGCTGTTTTAGGAAGATACAAATTGTGAGAAGAGATCACTCCCCCTAAATACTGATGGAACTGAAAATTCAACATATGGGTGAATTTCCTAGATGAACAGCATTATACATAAATCCATGCTCAGTAAAAAGAATATTTTTGGACATGAGGATGATATATATTTCATGATGAATTTTGATTGGCATACATATTACTACATTTTAATGTCTGTGTTTCTATCTTTATATATATATATATATATATATATATATATATATATATATATATATATATATATTTTTTTTTTTTTCTCCAGATTATTCAAAATATGAAATATATGTGTCTTATTTTACACTCACTAATTTAACTCATGTTCCTATATGTGGATTTATAATCAAATTTTCACAAAATTATTCTCAGAAATATTCATCCACATGAAATACATATTTATTTCCCAGTACTGAAAACTAACTTCGGTGAAAGGTGCTTACAAATCCTAATATTTGTACAGTAACTGACCCAGTTTAACATCAATGCAAGTAAAATCCTATGGGACATGATATGTATTTTGAAGTTCATTTTTATTCAACACTGGTACATTACTATTTCTTCAGTTTATGGACATTATAAGATAATACTTTTCATCCACAAGTTAACAAATCTGTACGCATTTGGTTCACTTGCAATTACTTCCTGCTTCAGAATATATGTATTCCTCCATGTTTCTTGACTGTACTTTTCATGAGATTATTTCCAAACACATTATTTTCGATTTCCATAATCATTTTTGAAGCAAAACTCCCACACTCTTCATGATAAACCATAATGCTAAAATTACCATTAGATGTATAACTGGTTAGAATGAACTTATGTATATCAATATAAGATTTCCTATATATTTTCAGATATCAATTCAATCCATTATTTAAAGTTTGATCAAGTTATATTATTTATTTACAGTATGGTCTATTAAGGCATTATCTTTATAATCATAGGCACAGGGTACACATACTTGTGTCCCCAATACTAATTTATAAGTCTTAAAATGTTGCTTTCAGAAATGTTTGAAGAAATACTGTAGTCACCTGATATACATTTACATTTCATCACAGTAATATTCCTGACAAAAAATGCAACGGACACCCTTATGATTGTACCAAAGCCTAAATTTAATGTGAGCATGTATTACTAACAACATCCATGTCCTGATTAACTAATGATCTCAAATATCATTCCTATTGGTGACTACATATTTGTTTCTTCCTAAGATTATATATTCAAACTCAACCCTGTTAAAAACGTCTTATCCTATTACTCACTTTGTACTTTCCCTGATTTCCTAATGTCTCTATTGATATCTGCTTTCCTACACATTTTCCCCAGTTCATCACTGTGACTGACTCTTCACATATGCTGACATTTGCATTCACTCTCTAACCAAAACCCTATATCTAAATAACTTTTGGAACTATCCCTTTTTGTCTGGAGGATCTCTTCCTCATTCAGTCATCCAAGGTACAAGGTCCTATGCCATTGTATAATGATTTATTTGAGACAACTTTGCGGAAATAATTCAAAGCTAAGTATCCCAATCAAGGGCCCAGTGTTCATCTGGGTTTCAAATCTTTCCTAGATTTCTGTATTCATACTTATATTACACCTATATATGCTTGTAAATATCGGAGGTCCCCAATACCATTATTCATCTCGCAGAATGATTCCTAACCCAAATTGAACATGTTATTAACCCTAACCATGCACTGTTCCCTCAATTTAACTTTACAAAGACCAGGGACAGAGTTGGTGTTATAATACAGGTAGGTAGGGGATCTTCCACCTGTTGAGAACCTCAAGTTCCATGCAGAAATAAACCCTGAAGAAGATGAAGGCAGCTATGAAGGACCTGAGAGAGCAACAGTAATCTTCCTTGGTAAAATACCTGGTCAGGATGAAGCGATGTGTCTGAATAAGCCTCTCTTTTCTTAAAGTAGAGAAGATGGACCAAACCAGGTCTGGGTGGAGAGCTGTTAACATGTGCCTATGGTTGATATACCATTCTATCTTATGAATGTGACACAGGAAGTAGGGGAAGCCTCTCTCTCGTGGGACCCTTGGAAGCAAATGTTAGGATAAAGTGGTTACCAAGGTAGTGACCTCATTCAGTTCCTGAAGGAAGTGACCTACCTCACTTCCTTGGTGATGGAACTCTCTGAACTTGGGATCCAGGAAGCCAGGCACTCAGAGCCAGTCCCAGTCCCAGTCCCAGTGGGTTCACTTGTTTGGATTTACCAAGGACAGAGTCAGTCTTTTTGGTACATACTGATGTGTGGATGGCTAAATGCCAGGAAAGCTCTGAAGAGGGGCCTTTCCTGAGAAAGCAGGTAGTGACTCACTGATTGATGCTGAAAACTTTACAGAGTTGGTAAAGGAGACCTGATCTGAGACAGGACAGTCCATTTCGAGGGAGCAGAGTAAGGCCCATCAGTCTGAGGACACTCTGGATAGTCACAGACCTACTTGGGGGAAGGAGGTGCCTTTGTGGGTGTGGGTGTGAATTTGTGTTTTTTTATCATGTTCTGAGAATAGGTAGGAAAGGCAGTATGTTTGGTTTGGAGTGGACTGTTTTTAGTAAGTCATTTGACAAGGCGAGTGTTTTTAGGTCTGTGTATCCCACTGTTTTCGTGGTTGTAGACAACACCTACTTCTTTCCTTAGTTCCTGTTTTCTTCCTGAATTCTGGCCACTCTCCAGAATAGGCTCATGTTTTTTTTGTCCAAGATATGGACCTCCGTCGAGTTCTGTGACATGGCCATGTACTGGATAGATGAATAGAATTGGGAGCATCTCTGAAAACTCGGATATCAGTGTGACCAGTAAAGTCTCAGTAGAGAAACCCTGCTTTGTGCCTTTTGCTTACCTACTGTTCTGTTGACCTGAATGTCAGGAAGGTCTTTTCCTCAGGCCACCAGTTTGTGAAGCCTGAAGAAAAGTGCTTTCAATTGGAAATGAATGAGCATCACCTGTGGCTCTTTGCTTAATTGCTTTGGAAAGGGATGTGTCTGAATCATCCTTTCGGCTCTGAGAGAGGCTGTGGCTTTGATTATCAGCACCTGATGGATCTAAAGAAAGATCCCATGTGTGCATCCAAAACCAAAATGGCAAAAAGATCAGTCATTGTGGATGAAGTCTCTTGCTTCCTCTGTTAGGTTCCTGACCTCCATTAAGTAAGTATAGGGATCCTTTGAGACAAATGAGTTCTTCAAAGCCCTGCAGCAGTGCTTGGGTTCTCACATGACTCCAAATCACATAAAGAATCTATACCTCACAGTCAGTAGGCTTCAAAATGAAGAAACAGAGCAGTATTACTGGCAGGCCTATTTGATCAATCCTGGTTTACAGGAAGGGTGTCCAGGAAACCCTGACTTTAGGAAAATGAGGGGCAAGGGAACTTATTTTGGACACTGTCTTGGGCTGCGCCCCTTATGGAAACCTCCAGCCAGAGGTTATGATGAATGTCTACATGGAAGAATATGAGGGCCATGTGGGAGTATTTTGGTTTTAATTGAACATATTGTTAACCCTAACCATACACTGTTCCCTCAATCTAAGTGTTCAGAAAAGCAGGGAAAGATTTGGTCTTACAATACAGGAATGCAGGGGATCTTCCACCTGCTGAAAACTTCAAAGTTCCATGCAGAAATGAACCCTGGAGAAGATGTAGGCAGCTATGAAGGATCTGAGAGAGCAAAAGGCATCTTCCATGGCAAACAGCCTGGTCAGGATGAAGGGTTGTGTCTGAATCAGATTCTCTCTTCTTAATGTAGAGGAGAGGCCTGTGTGGAGAGCTGTTCAGAGGTGACTATTGTTTCTTTACCATTCTAACTTGTGAAAGTGTCACAGGAAGTAGGGACATCCTCCATGTTATGAGACCTTAGGAAGCAAATGTTAGGACAAGTTGGTTGCCAAGGCAGTGACCTCACTCAGTTACTAAAGGAAGTGACCTCACCTCACATCCTTGTTGATGGAACTCTCCAAATTTGGGTTCCAGGAATCTAGGCACCCAGGCCCAGTCCCAGCACCAGTTCCAGTGTTCTTACTTGTTTGGATTTTCCAAGGACAGAGTCAGTCTTTTGTGGTACCTACTTATGTGAGAATGGCCAAATTCCAGAAAAATTCTGAAGAGGGGCCCTTCCGGAGAAAACAGATAGAGGCTCACTGCTGGCTCCTGACAACTTCACAGAGTTGACCAAGGAGTCCAGATCTGAGACAGGACAGACCATTTCTGGGGAACATAGTATGGCCCTCCAGTCAGAGGACACTCTGGATAGTTCCAGACCCACTTGGGGGAAGGAGGTGCCTTTGTGGTTGTGGGTGTGGGTTTGTGGTTTTTTCTTTTGTTCTGAGAATAGTTAGGAAAGGGGGTGTGTTTGGTTTGGAGTGGACTGTTTCTAGTTAGTCCTTTGACAAGGCGAGTGTTTTTAGGTCTGTGTATCCCACTGTTTTCGTGGTTGTAGACATTAGAAAAGATAATGCCTCAATGGGTGTATCCTCTCAAGGAGAAAACTTCCCAGCATTCATCCGGCACAATTTATGAATGGAGTGTGGCTTGCCTTATCAATGGGCAACACCAACTATCTTCCTACGTTCCTGTTTTCTTCCTGAATTCTGGCCACTCTCCAGAATAGGCTCATGATTTTGTGTCAAATATATGTACCACTTCCAAGCTCTGTGACATGGCCATGTACTGGTAGCTGAAGGGAATGGCAAGCATCTCAGAAAACTCAGATATCAGTGTAGCCAGTAAAGTCTCAGTGGAGAAACCCTGCTTTGGGCCTTTTGATTACCTATTGTTATGTTGCCCTGAATATCAGGAAAGTCTTTGTCTCAGGCCACCCCTTTGTGAAGCCTGAAGAAAACAGTTTTCACATGGAAATGAATGGGCATTACCTTTGAGTTTACAATAAAACCTTCACAGATTTGGCTCTCATTAAGTTAAAAATACTTTTAGATTGTATCTCAGTGTAAAAAGTAACATGGAACTCTACATATCTTATTGATAACAAGTCCAATTATAGAACACAAATGATATACATAAATCTTCAACACTCCAACATGTTTTTCTTTTAAGCCTAGAATTACCATACAACCTTAGAACACCAGCTTGATACAATAGTCTTTGCAAGCTTCTACCTTACAGACTTGTATACCTGGAAGATATGAACACATTAACACCACAATTACATTGATGTTTTTGTATTAAACAAGTTTAGATTTTAAAGAAATAACATGGCACAATTTTATAAAAACAGTACTTGTTTTACCAGCTGTTTAATTTTTTAAGATTACTTGCTCAAAACTTACACATATAACCAAGTTACACACACCCTTTTTTATTATTTACTTAAACCCTTTTAATTCCTTAATCATATAGACTCTCTTATCCAGAAACACGTTTTTCCTCTATTATATCTATATCTAGAACCTTTTAGTTTCTCTTTTCCATCTACTAACCTCTTTCTGTTCACATTTCAATACAATGCTTTTCAATTTCTGAATTTAAGCAGATTATTTTATAGACATCTACATTTTATTAGGGCCTTTTTGAAAACCTAGAAAACTTATTGGCCTAATTTTAAAGACATCTTTATTTTTATCTGTTTACCCAATTTGAATTAAAACATATGAATCACGTGAATCAAAGACATTTGGATACATTTTTAAATTTTTCATGAGCGCTCCTCATCTGTCAATTGTCATATCCCTGCATGATATATGGACATACACACATACAGACATACCAACACACAACACGTAGCACAAATGTAACACATAACACAATAGTAAAGGCCTTGTAGCTTTTTTCAGGTGAAATCTCCATTGCAATGCTGAAAACTCCAGAGTCGATCAAAAATAGAACTGATCAGAAAACATTAACCCATCAGCAGAATCAAGATCATGAGCTCAAAAAAAAAATTACAGAATCTAAGAAAAGCAAGAGTCCTAAAAATGATGACTGGCCAGTAATTAGTAAATACCATATTATATACTTTTTTGGTTAGGTCTAGTTTGAGTTCAGGTAAAAAGACACATTTACTCTTTTTATCTGTCTCCTGCTGAGTGCTGCAGGCTTCTTTTATTTGCATATCAAAGTAAGTCCTGGCTGAGGTCTGGAAAACTGGAAAGACTGGAATTCTGAGAAGAAACCTCAGGCCTAAGGCATTTATCTATAAGTCATAATTTCCAGGTTTGGATGTTGAAAATTTTGATGCAAGTTTAAGATGTAATTCTCAAAATTTTATTTCTTTAGATTTTTCTACACTAGAAAAACTTGCTCACACAAAACTGAAAATAGGATCATTTTTTGATAATATTAATGCCACCATCAGAAGAAGTTTCTATAGGATCATTAAGCCCCTTTCTTTGTTATGAAGTTTCTAATAGTATTAAGTTAAATTAAATTGGCTGAAAAATTTTTAAAAAGAACCACATGCTACCATGTGTATCCGAAATTAAGCTTTAAAAATTTCCAAGACTGTTGCTAATTAATGTCATTTCAATAAGCCAGACCAACGTTTTAATTTAGTACCATTTTTTAAAATCTTACACACTGATGGGAATAGATACCATATCATAATTTATTATCTCTTCCCAAGTTAATGCACTGATATATCTAGTGAAATTTTTTCAGGCTGTCTAGTTCAAAATTAAAACTCTTTTTTTTTTTTTACCCTAAGTATTTAAGTTTCCTAGCATGAACTACCTGAAATCAAACTAAACAATTGTTTAAACCCAACTTTTAACTGTAAGATAGTGCAATGCTTTAGAAACCCATTTAGATACCAGATGGTTAAAATAAAAAAAATCATTTCTAGATACACATTCACCCTAGATCATCCCCAAGAAACAATCTATAATATCAACATATTAATGCATTCATTGTCCCTTTTGTTAAGTAAACAGAGGTGGAGAAATCCTTAAAGTGCACGTAAGGAATAAGGGAGTTCCCCACAGCAAAATGGATCTGGCAGCTGCTGGGAGTCCCTTAGCCTCACCATTTACTTACAGGATTAGTTCCTCTGGTTTGCTTTGACCCCAGGCACCAGGCATATTCTATGTCTCCCAACTTTGCAGTAGTCAGCTCCCAAAAATTTCATTCTCTGCTTCAGTTGTTTTGAGTGCTAGGCTTCCCCAAGAGGGCAGAGTGGGGTTTATTTAAAGTCCCTTCTGGGGTGTCAAAATTTATGACTGAAGGCTTGGTTCCCATCCCAAAGCCAATTAATGCCAATTTAATAATGAGAACAGGGTTTTGAGAAAAGTTTAAGTGAGATATCAAAGTTCTTAGACCCCAGACATTTCCCTCTGCAGTGGGCATGCTCAATCCAACTACGAGAAGAAAAGAAATCACTGCTTCCGTAATGTTGCTTAACAAAGGGGAGTAAAGTTTATTAAAGTTCTTTAAAGCACAGCTAAGAGAGGTGAAAAGGTGAGAACAGAAAAACTGGCGGTTCTATTGACTTTTGGTCCCTCACAGGAGAAGCATTAGTTTAAAATTTAGCTAAAGTAACTTCCACATATGTAATGCAGGTTGGAACTCGGGACTCTGCATCGGACCAAACAATGCCATCACATTTAACAGAAACACAGATAAAATGACACACAAAGACCATCATGCAGCTCCCGTTTGTTCACAACCCCAAGATCTACAATCTTGTGACTCAGAGAGAATGGAGGGAAGAGGGGGAGGAGTAGAAGGTTTGAGTGATAGGATCCTGGGTGAAGGGGTCGGATTGGAGGCAGGGACCAGGAATGGCTTCAAGGAAAGAGGCATGGAATGGCTTTGTCCCATAATGAGAGTTTCTCAAACAGAGACAAGGACAATACAAATGTGACACAAACATGTACACACAGTTAACATTTAACACGAGTTCAGAAGTAAAGATTAGAACCTAGTAACTGTCAAAACCTGATGGGTTAGACCACAAAGACAGACAGTGAATTCAACCTGAGAGAAAAAAGTAGTCAGCAAGATATGATGGGTTGCCAGCAGAGTCACCTAATGTGGGCTCATTCGTCCCTCCTCACCTAATGAGAGCACATCCGTCACTCCCCGAGTCCTCCAAGGAATCCCTTGCAAGGACATGGCCTGTGGCTTTAGGACAAGTTTGTCCACCACTGACAGGGGGAACTTACATTCTCCGCTGGAAGCCACTCTGCCAACCCAAACCAAAAACGGAAAAATGGAACCTGAACAAAAAGCTCTGAGTTATCACTAGGAAAAATGAAAAGAAGCGCCTTACTTACCTCCAGAGGGGTCTGTTGGTGTGTCCTTGTCCTATGCTGCGTGATTCCTGGCCAACGCACCAAATGTAAGGGTCCGGTGAACGTCGGAGGAAGAGACCACCAAGAGAACGCGGCTCATGCAACAGAAAAAGGCGTTCATTGAGGATCCAATCCAGCATGCTGGGGCTACGTGCTCACTCAAGAAGGGAGAGCAGCCCAGAGCCCCGAGCAGGGGTTGAGCAGTGCTTAAGTACACTTTTTGGGGAGGGCGGAACTTTACATATATCACAGTCTCCTTTAAGAAATCAACATACACCGCAGAAAAATCAAACAACAATTCCTAAACATGATTAGTTCATTCATTGGCAGGAACAGGTCAGGCGGGAGTGATAGTTGAGTTCTAAAGCGAGGTACACATTCAAACAGATTGGTTTAGGCCTTGCGATGCCTATGTGCCAGGCCACACAGGGTCCTAGGTTATTAAACAACCAGGCGGTCAGGGGGAATATTTACTGGGCAGTCCGGAATTGTACTACAAGCTACAGGAATTTCAGGTTTTGCATGTAGCATAGGAACTTAACAATACCTGGTCCTTTACATTTTAACTCAGGCCTTGCAGCTTAGAAACTTTACAAAACCCAGTCTTTTACACTTCAACTTTTACACTTTAATTTCAATTTATTTTACCCTTTCAGATCACTCCTGGTGCACAAGAAGGGTGTCCAAGCCACCCTGAATTTAGGCAAATGAGTGGCAAGGGAGCTTATTTGGGACACTGCCTTGGGCTGTGCCCCTCATGGAAACCTCCAGCCAGATGTTATGATGAGTGCCTTTATAGAAGAAGAGGAGGGCCATGTGAGAGTGTTTTGGTATTAATTGTGGTCATTTGTGTGACGGTTGGAAGAGATGACTGGGTCCACCTGGGCTTGAATTCTTGTGTGATTCCCCTTAGAGACTGACTTCTGGAACTGAACTCAAAGAAGTATTGCCATGAATTGTGGTGATATTTTAAGAGGTCAAGCATGAGAGTCGCCCTTGGAAACTAAGATCAAGGCCGAGGGTGGCTTTCCACAGAGCACTGGGAATTTCAGCAAAGATATCCCATGATTTTATTCTTAAAGACTTGGTAGCCATAGTTGAGAGTCAAAACACACATGGACCTCACATTGTAGACCTCAATGGGCCTGGCTATATCTAACCTTTTGGTCACTCTTTGGGAAGCCTTGCCTATGAGAGTTCTCCAGAGTTTCATTGAAATGAGCTTCCTCAACATTTAATGGTTCTTGAAACCCACAGTGCATACAAACACAATAGAAATACAAGCAGTTCAGAAGAGGCATGGTGTATAGTTGGACTTGCCTTTTGCATTATGTAGTGTAGGTGTTATAAATCTAGTTAATTTTTAATTGAAATAGTTCTCCTTGTGTTTTTAAAGTTAATAAATATGTGAATTCCTGTATCCTTTTCTCTGTAGCCTATTCATCACATGTATTTTTATATAAACATATTGAATCCTACCTGGTATCACATATACATTCTTGTGAGGTGGCTGACATGGCAGATACAAATTATGACAAGAGATCACTCCTCCTAAACGCTATTGGATCATAAAATTCAGCCTAAGGGTAACCTTTCTAGTTGAACAACATTATTCATAAATCCATGTTCAGTAAAATTAATATTTTTGGATCTGTGGACGATATATATTTCATCATGAATTTCAATTGGCATATATATTGCCACTTTATAATGTCTGTGTGTGTTTTGCTCTTTGCTTAATTGCTTTGGAAAGAGATGTGTCTGAATCAGCCTCTTGGCCCTGTGTGAGGCTGTGGCTTAGATTCTCAGCACCTGATGGATCTAAAGAAAGATCCCATGGGTGCATCCAAAACCAAAATGGCCAAAAGAGCAGTTATTGTGGATGAAGACTCTCACCTTCCTCTCTAATGGCCCTGACATCCATCAAGTGAAAATAGGGATCCTTTGGGTCAAATGAGTTCTTTAAAGCCCTGCAGAGTTTAGCCCATAGGTGCTTGGGTTTTCACATGAATCCAATTTACATAAAGAATCTAAACCCCACAGTCATTTGGCCTCAAATTGAAGAAGATAAGGGGCATGTGGGAGCATTTTATTTTGAATTGTGGTAATTTGTTTGGCGCTTGGAACAGATGACTGGGTCCACCTGGGCTTGAACTCTGGTATGATTCTCCTTAGAGACTGAATTCTGGAAGTGACATCAGAGAAGTATTGTCATGAATTGTGTTTGGATTTTACTAGGCCATGCAACCTAGATCTCAGGTATTAATTGTGGTGCAGGGAGATCTAGGTGCAGGGTGGCTTTGCCCAGAGCACTGGGAATCTCAGCCTGGATATCACATGATTTTATTCTGAAATTCTTTAAAGCCACAGTTGAGAGTCAAAACACACATGGACCTCACATTGTAGACCTCAATGGGCCTGACTTCATGTGACCTTTTGGCCACTCTTTGGGAAGACTTGCCTGTGAGTGTTCTCAAGATCTTTCATTGAAATGAGCTTCTTCAACATTTAATGGTTCCTGAATGAATTGAAACCCACAGAGCCTCCAACTTTATCCTCAAAAAATGGCTTGATAAATACCATGAAACTTTTGAAATTCCCATAACCAGGTGGCACTGGAAAACTTTTGGATGTCCTGTTGCTGATCATGAGTGTATCTCACAGTGCCTTGACTGACTGGGTTTCATGAAAATTGTGTAGAACAGTGATGCCAGTATGTTGGAGCCTGTTCATTAGTGGGACTAGAGCATAGGTGTGAAGGTGTGTGATAAAACATGTGTGTTGGGGCATGTGGATCTGCCATTGGCTTCCAATTGCCTTGTGACTGACAGGGTACAGCCAGCAGACCCTTATATGTAAAGGCATCTTGTTATATGGATAGGTTTCTGGGCAATGTTCAGAATCAGGTTGCTATGGACAAAGGGGCAACCTATGTGGGACAGAATCCTGGTTGGTGCATTCTCATGCAGACTGTGTCCCTCCACACGTGACAGAACTCCCTCCAGCACTGTGTCCCAGTTGAACTCCTTGTATTTCATGAAGCAAATACCAAACTCCCAGTGCACCAAGGAGTAACACCACGAAAATTGGAGCATGACCAAATGGCTTCACAGTCAACCCGGGGAGACACTTACACCCCAGTGGCCATAGTTTAACTACAAAAAGAGTATTCAGCACTGCTGCCTCATTTTCATTGGAAAATTAGAAACAATGTCCTTCAGGTCACATATTTGCACACCCAGATTTGATGGTCACACAACAAAGGAAGCTAAAGCTCCTGACAACAACATGTATTTTAAGAGCCCAACCTCAGAGAGTTTCTCAAGAAGTTTTTACACAAGCAGAGCTCAATGTTTGTGGAGTGTTTACCCTGTCCCTTACTTTTGATAACTCCTCTACCACCTACAAGTTTGTGAACTCCTGAGCATTTTTTATTCCTGATATGTATTTACAGATTTTCTAACTTTTCTCCTCTAATTGTATCTTACTTGGAACTAAGGTAATGTCAAGGCAATCTTCTGGATGAGAGTGTGAACATTTTTGTGTAGCACATATTTGCATACCAATTAGAGTCATTTTCCATATTTCCATTCGAAATACTGAATCCTTGACACTAACGCATACCCTAATAGACTCTGACTACTACTCCTAATATGATGGAGAAAAATAACACAAACAGAATAGGAATACAAGCAGTTCAGAGGAATCATAGTGTATAGTTGGACTTGTTTTTTGCATGATTAATTGTAGGTGTTATAAATCTAGTCAATTTTTAATTGAAAAAGTTCTCCATGTGTTTTTAATGTTAACAAATATGTGAATACCTATCTCCCTTTCTCTGTAGCCTATTCAGCACATGTATTTTTAAATGCACATATAGAACACTACCTGGTATCACACCTACATTTTGTGAGGTGGCTAATTTGGCAAATACAATTTGTGAGAAGTGATCACTCCTGTTAAACTCTGTTGGAACTGAAAATTTAACCTAGGGGTGTGTTTCCTAGAAGAACAACATTATACATAAATACATGTTCTAAAAGAAATAATTTTGCATCTGTGGAGGATATATATTTCATGATAAATTTGATTGCTAATTTATTGTCTGTGTGTGTTTTTTTGTGTATATATATATATATATATATATATATATATATATATATATATATACACTCTCCAGATTTTTCAAAATATGAAATATATGTGTCTTATATACACTCCCTAAATTCATTCATGTTCATGTATATGGATTTATAATCAACTTTTCACAAGATCATTCTCAGAAATATTCATCCACCTGAAATACATATTGTTTCCAGTACTGAAAACTAACTTCAGTTAATGTTGCATACAAATACTAATAATTCTACAGTAACTGACACAGTTTAACATCAATGCAAGTACATTCCTATGTGACATGATGTGTATTTTGAAATTCATTTTAATTCAACACTGGTACATTACTATTTCTTCAATTTATGCACATCATAGGATATATATTTCATCCACAAGTTAGCAAACTTATAGGCATTTGTTTCACTTTCAATCACTTCCTGCTTCAGAACACATGGATTCTTCCAGGTTTCTTGACTGGTCTTATAATGAGACTTCTTTAGAAATATATTATTTTTGATTTTTTTTATCACTTTTGAAGCAAAACTGACACTCACTTCATGATAAACCATAACTATAATATCACCACTAGATGTATAACTGGTTGGAATGAATGATTTTATAACAATATAGTATTTTTTATATATTCTCTTATATCAGTTTATTCCATTATTTAAAGTGGAACCAGTTATATTATTTATTCACTATATTGTCTATTCATGCATTATCTCTATATTCATAGACACAGGGTACACCTCTTAGTACCCCCAATACTAATTTATTAGTCTTCTAAATATTGCTCCCAGAAATGGTGGAAGAAATACTCATGTCACCTGATCTACATATGCATGTTATCATAGTAATATTCTGGACACAAAATGCAAAAGTCACACGTATGATTGTACCAAAGCCTAAATGGAAACTGAACATGGATTACTAAAAACATCCATATCCAGGTTGCCTAATGCTCTCAAATGTCAATCCTATTGGTGACCACATTTTTGTTTCTTCCTAAGATTATATATTCAACCTCAAAACTATTGGAAATGTCTAGTTTTTTCACTCACTTTATACTTTGCCTGATTTCCTAATGTCTCTATTGATATCTACTTTCCTACATATTTTTTCCAGTTCAACATTGTGACTGACCCTTCACATGTGCTGACATTGACATTCACTCTCTAACCGAAACCCTATTGCTAATGAACTTTGGTCCAAATCCTATACTCTATCTTCTTCCGAAACATACTGACTATCTTCCTGATCCTATCGACTATCCCTTTTTGAGTGGATGTACTCTACTACATTCAATCATCTGAGGTACAAGGTCCTATGCCATTGTATATCGATTTTTCTGAAACATGTATGCAGAACATAATTCAAAGCTACGTGTCCCAATCTATTGCCAAATGCACTTCTGAGCTTCAAATCTTACCTAGATTTCTGTTTTCATACTTATATTTAACCACTATATTTCTATATATTGCAGGTTCCCAATAACCTTATTCATCCCGCAGAATCATTCCTAACCCAAATCGAACGTGTTATTAACCCTAACCATACACTGTTGCCTCAATCTAACATTACAAAAGAGCAGGGACAGGGCTATTCTTTCAATTAGGGATGTAGGTTATCTTCCAACTGCTGAGAACCTCAAAGTTCGATGCAGAAATGATCCCTGGAGAAGATGTAGGCAGCTATGAAGGACCTGCATGAGCAAAAGCCATCTTCCATGGCAAACAACCTGGACAGGATGAAGGGATGTGTATGCATCAGACTCTCTCTTCTTCATGTAGAGAAGATGAACCTAACCAGGCCTGCGTGTAGAGCTGTTCCATGGTGTCTATTTTGATATAGGATTCTAACTAGTCAAATTGTCACAGGAAGTAGGGGCACCCTCCAACTCATGGAACCATTGGAAGCAAGTCTTAGGACAAAGTTGTTGCCAAGGCAGTGACCTCATTCAGTTGCAAAGAAAGTGACATACCTCATTTCCTTGGTGATGGAACTCTCTGAAATTGGGATGCAAGAAGCCAGGCACCAAGAGCCAGTCCCAGTCCAAGTCCCAGTGGGCTCACTTGTTTGGATTTACCAAGTACAGAGTCAGGCCTTCTTGGTACCTACTGATGTGAGGATGGCCAAATGCCAGTAGAGCTCTGAAGAGGGGCCTTTCTTGAGACAGCAGGTTGTGGCTAACAGCAGGCTCCTCGCAGAATAACAGAGTTGGCCAAGGAGACAAGATCTGAGACCAGACAGGCCATTTCGAGTGGAACATATTATGGCCCACCAGTCAGAGGACACTCCAGATAGTTAAAGACCTATTTTTGGGAAGGAGGTGCCTTTTTGGTTGTGGGTGTGAGTTTGCGGTTTTGTTTCATGTTCTGAGAATAGGTAGGAAAGGTGGTTGGTTTGGTTTGGAGTCGACTGTTTCTAGTAAGTCTATAGACAAGGCGAGTGTTTCTATGTCTGTGTAGCCACTGTGTCCGTGGTTTTAGACATTAGAAATGAGAATGCATCAATGGAGGTGTCCTGTCTAGTAGAAAGCTTCACAGCATTCATCCTGCACAATTGATTAATGGACTGTTGCTTGCCTTATGGATGGGAAACACCTACTAACTTTCTAAGTTGCTGTTTTCTTCCTGAATTCTGGCTACTCTCCAGAATAGTATCATGGTTTATTGTCCAAGATATGTACCACCTCCAAACTCTGTGACATGGCCATGTCCTTGATAGCTGAAGGGAATGGGAACATCTCAGAAAACTCAGATATCAGTGTGACCAGTAAAGTCTCAGTGGAGAAACCCTGCTTGGCTCCATTTGCTTATCTATGTTTCTGTTGCCTTGAATGTCAGGAAGGTCTTTGCCTCAGGCCACCCCTTTGTGAAGCGTGAAGAAACAGTTTTCAAATGGAAATGAATGGGCATCACCTGTGGCTCTTTGCTTAATTGCTCTGGAAAGGGATGTGTCTTAGTCAGACACTAGGCCCTGTTTGAGGCTGTGGCTAAGATTCTCAGCTCCTGATAGATCTAAAGAAGATCCCATGTGTGCATCCAAAACCAAAATGGCAAAAAATCTGTCATTGTGGATGAAGTCTCTTGCCTTCTTCTGTTTGGTTCCTGACCTCCATCAAGTGAGAATAGGGATCCTTTGGATCAAATGAGTTCTTCAAAGTCCTGCAGAACTGCTTGGGTTGTCTCATGATGCCAAATCACATAAAGAATCTATACCTGACAGTAAGTAGGCCTCAAATTGGAGAATCAGAGCAGTATTTATGGCAGGCCGAGAGCAGTTGTGTGCAGGTGTGTGACAATACATCTGTGGTGGGGTCATGTGGATCTTACATTGGCTTCCAAATGGCTTGTGACTGACATGGTGCAGCTAGCAGAACTTTGTATGTAAAGGCATCTTGTTACATGGAGAGTTTTCAGGGCAATGTTCAGAATCAAGTTCCTATGGTAAAGGGGGCAAGCAATGGGGGATAGAAGCCTGGTTGGTGCATTCTCCTGCAGACCCTGACACACCATACGTTACAGGACTCCCTCCAGCATTGTGTCCCAGTTTAACTCCTTGTATGTCATGAACCAAATACAAAACACCCACTGCAGCAGCAAGAAACACCACGAAAAGTGGAGGATGACCAAATGATTTCAAAGTCCAGACGGGGAGACACTTATCCCCCATTGGCCACAGTTTAGTTACAAAGAGTGAATTCAACACTGCTGCCTCATGTTCATTGGACAATAAGAATTCATGTCCTCCAGGTCACAAAAATGCAGACCCAAGTTTGATGGTCTCACTACAAAGGAAGCTAAAGCTTCTGAAAACAACATATATTTCAAGTACCCAACCTCATTGTCAGTATCTCCAGAAGTGTTTAGGCCAGCAGAGATCCATGTTTGTGGAGTTTTACCCTGTCCCTAAGGTTTGGAAACGTCTCTTCCACCTCAAAGGTTGTGAACTACTGAGCATTTTCCATTCTACGTATGTATTCACAGATTTTCTAACTCTTCTCCTCTAATTGTTTCTTACATGGAGCGTGGTTATTTCAAGCCATTGTTCTGAATGAAAGTGGGAATTTTTTGTGTGTAGCACGTATTTGCATACACATTGGATTCATTTTCCAATTTTCCATTCGAAATACTGAATCCCTGACACGAACCCATACCCTACTAGACTCTGACTACTAATTCTAATATCATGCAGAAAAGTAACACAAACAGAATTGAAATACAAGCAGTTCAGAGGAGGCATGGTGTATAATTGATCTTGCCTTTTGCATGATAAATGTCAGGTGTTATAAATCCAGTCTATTTTTAATTGAAATAGATCTCCATGTGTTTTTAAAGTTAACAAATATGTGAATTCCTGTCTCCCTTTGTCTGTAGCCTATTCAGCACATGTATTTTTATATGCACATATCAAATCCTACCTGGTGTCACACCTACATTCTTGTGAGGTGACTGACTTGGGAGATACAATTTGTGAGAAGACATCACTCCTCCTAAACGCTGTTGGAACTGATAATTCAAATAATGGGTGAGCTTCTTAGTAGAAAAACATTATACATAAATCCCTGTTAAGAAAATTGAATATTTTTGGATCTGTGATTGATGTATATTTCATAGTGAATTTAGATTTGCATATATGTTGCTACATTTTAATATCTGTATGTGTGTGTGTGTGTATACACACACACACACACACACACTCTCTCTCTCTCTCCAGATTTTTCAAAATATGAAATATATGTATCTTATTTACACTCCCTAAATTCATTTATGTTCAAGTATGTGGATTTATAATCAACTTTTCACAAGATTTTTCTCAGAAATATTTATCCACCTGAAATACATATTTGTTTCCTAGTACTGAAAACTAACTTCAGTGAATGGTACATACAAATCCTGTTGATAGCCACAGCCAAGGGTCTCCAGTAAATACCATATGTACTACTGCACAACCTAAGGCAGGCATGGTCCCTAAGCCACATGCTCGTTGTTTAAACAGAGAGGGGGAGATGTTGAGAGCCACAGCCAAAGGGGCCCCAGGAAACCTCCAGCTGCCAGCAAACTTCCAGCTGCCGGCTGATGATTGGCTCCACAGCGGCCCCAGCAACATCTAGCTGATTGGCTCCTCTGCGGTGATGCTCATTGCAGATGCTCATTGAGCTGTTTCCCCGCCCTTTCAGACTGCCAGTGGATGATTGGCTGACAGAGGCCCCAGCAACATCTAGCTGATTGGCTCCTCTGTGGTGATGCACAATGGGATGTTTCCCTGCCCTTTCAGACAACGGAGCTGCTCATTGGTGGACTTTTTTGGCTCCGCCCATGTGACCCAGCCAATTGGCCTCAAAAGGAGGAGGCTTGTGGTTGAGGGAGAGGCTTGTGGGAAGACTGTGGTGGCAGTTGGGCTCTGAGGGTTTTTCCTGAGAAGCTGTTTTGTTTGGCTTGTGTGGTTCTAAAAATAAAGTTTGTTTCTTTTGACAATTGGCTCCTGAATTGTGCCCAGCCAGACTGATGATAATCATGTAAAATGTTGATTTTAAATCGCATACATGAACTTGAATGAATTTAGGGAGTGTATAATAAGACACATATATTTCATATTTTGGAAAATCTGGAAAATCTGGTATATATATATATATATATATATATATATATATATATATATATACACACACACACACACACACACAACAATAAAATGTAGCAATATATATGCCAATCGAAATATATCATGAAATATATATCATCCACATATCTAAAAATATTCATTTTACTGAACATGGATTTATGTATGATGTTGTTCACTAGGAAGCTCACCCATAGTTTGAATTTTCAGTTCCATCAGTATTTAGGGGAAGTGATCTATTCTCATAATTTGTATATTCCAAAGTTAGTGAGATCACAAGAATTTACATGTGTTACCAGGTAGGAGTCTATATATGCATAAAAATATACATGTTCTAAAGAGGCTACAGAGAAAAGGAGACAGGAATTTACATATGTGTTAACTTTGAAAACTCATGGAGAAATATTACAATGAAAAGTTGACTAGATTTATAACACATATCCTTGATAAAGGAAAAGGAAAATCCAAGTATACACCATGCCTCCTACAAAAGGCCTGTATTTCTATTCTGTTAGGTTTCTTTTTCTCCATCATTTTAGGATAGTAGTCATAGTCTAGTAGGGTATGGGTTAGTGTCAGAAATTCAGTATTGCAAATGGAAAATAGGATAATGTATCCAATGTGTATGCAAATATGTGCTACACAATAATCTTCCCACTCTCACCTAGAACAATGCCTTGACATTACCTTTGCCCCAAGTGAGACACAATTAGAGAAGAAGAGTTAGAAAATCTGTGAATACATATCTGGAATGGAAAATTCTCAGGAGTTCTCAACCTGGGAGCAGGTAGAGGAGTTTCCAGAAGTAAGGGATTGGGTAAACACTCCACAACCATGGAGCTCTGCTGGAAAAATGACTTCTGGAGAATCTGCCTCTGAGGTGTGGCACTTGAAATATATATTGTTGTGAGGAGCTTTGTCTTCATTTGTAGTGAAACCATCAAAGCTGGGTCTGAATCTATGTGACTTGGAGAACATGGTTTCTTATTTTCCAATGAACCTGAGGCAGCAGTGCTGAATTCTCTCTTTGTAGGTAAACAGAGGCCAGTGGGCCAAAGTGTCTAACCATGTGGACTGTGAAGCCATTTAGTCATCCTCCAATTTTCATGGTGTTTCTTGGTGCTGAACTGGGAGTTTGGTATTTGCTTCAAGAAATACAAGGAGTTCAACTGGGACACAGTGTTGGAGGGAGTTCTGTGACATGTGCTGGGTCAGAGTCTCCAGGAGAACTCACTAACCCGGCTTCTATCCCACATAGCTTGCCCCCTTGACCATAGCAACCTGATTCTGAACATTTCCCTGAAACCTCTCCATATAACAAGATGCCTTTGCATATAAGGGTCTGCTGGGTGCACCATGTTAGCTAAAAGCCATTTGGAAGTCAATGGCAGATCCACATGGCACCACCATAAATATTTTATCACACACCTGCACACCACAACTCTGGGCCAACTACTCCGCAGTCTCCATCTAACCGGCATCTCTGTTCTACACCACTTTCATTATACCCAATCAATCAAGGCACTGTCTGGTACACTAATGATCAGCAACAGGACATCAAAGGTTCTCCAGTGCCACCTCATCATGCGAATTTCAAAAATTTCATGGTATTTATCTAGCCATTTTACAAGGATGAAGTTGGAGGCATTGTGGGTTTCAATTCTTTCAGGAATCATTCAATGTTGAGGAAGCTCATTTCAATGAAAGTTCTGGAGAACTCTCACAGGCAAGGCTTTCCAAAGAGTGGCCAAATAGTCACATGAAGCCAGGCCAATTGAGGTCTACAATGTGAGGTCCATGTGTGTTTTGACTCTCAACTATGTCTGGCAAGTATTTCAAAATAACATCATATGATATACTGTCTGAGATTCCCAGTGCTCTGTGGAAAGCCACCCCGGGCCTAGATCTCAGTTTCAAAGGGCGACTTTCATGGGTGGCTGCCTAAAATCCCAACACAAATCATGGCAATACTTCTCTGAGGTCAGTTCCAGAACTCAGTCTCTAAGAGGAATCACACCAGAGTTCAAGCCCTGGTGGACCCAGTCATCTTTTCCTACTGCCACATAAATGACCACAATGAAAACCAAAACACTCCCAAATGGCCCTCATCTTCTTCCATATAGACACTCATCAGAACCTCTGGCTTGACGTTTCCTTGAGGGGCACAGCCCAAGACAGTGTCCAAAATAATCTCCCTTTCCTCTCATTTGCCTAAAGTCAGGGTGGCCTGGACACCCATTCTGTGAACCATGAGTGATCAAATAACCCTGACTTTAATACTGCTCTGCTTCTCCAATTTGAGGCCTACTGTCTGTGGAGTATAGATTCTTGATGTGAATTGGAGTAATGAAAAAACCCAATAACCCATTGGCTACACTCTGCAGGGTTTTGAAGAACTCATTTGACCCAATAAATCCCTATTCTCATTTTATGGAGGTCAGGAACCTTACAGAGGAAAGTGAGAGACTTCATCCTCAATGACTGCTTTTTGGGCCACTTTGGTTTTTGATGTGCCTTCTGGAATGTTACATATTTTTTTTTTTGGTTTTAGTGCCTTCTGGAATATTACATAATTTTTTTCTTTAGACATTATTGCCAGAGTTCCTATCTTCATCCCAGTGCAGGTGAAATCAAAGATAATACCAATCTACAGCTTCTGCAATAGCCATCCCTGTACTGCTTGCAGAACTTGCCTGGACACATTGTGAACTCACCTAAATGCATTGTGAACTATCTGTTGGTGCAGCGACTTGTGGTAGTGTTGGGGTATATTTGCTGATGATGTCATCGGTGGTACAATTTTTCCAAAAGGAGCCATCAATTGGCTTGGTGTATCTTCCTCCCTTCTGCGTGTCATGATCGTCCAGCTAAAATTTGGGGGGCCAACAGAGGTGAGGCAAAGAACCTCACCCACCCCCGCTGGTACAAAGACCTCTTCACAGGTGTGGCTCTATACTGGACGGGTAGTCAGTGACGGGTAAGATCCAATTGCAATGGTACCAACTTAACGGGTAAAGACCATATGTACTATTGGACAACCTAAGGCAGGCACGGTCCCTAAGCCACATGCGTGTTGTTTAAACAGAGAGGCGAAGATGTTGAGAGCCACAGCCGAAGGGGCCCCAGCAAAATTCCTGCTGCCAGCAAACTTCCAGCTGCCGGCTGATGATTGGCTCACAGCGGCCCCAGCAACACCTAGCTGATTGGCTCCTCTGCGGTGATGCTCAATGGGCTGTTTCCCTGCCCTTTCAGACCACAAAACTGCTCATTGGGGGACTTTTTTTGACTCCGCCCACATGACCCAGCCAATCGCCCTCAAGAGCAGGAGTATTGTGGGAGGCGGAGAGAGGCTCCTGTGGGAGGGAGAGGTTTTGGGAAGCCAGTGGTGGCAGTTGGGGCTCTGAAGGTTTTTTCCTGAGAGGCTGTTTTGTTTGGCATGTGTGGTTCTAAAAATAAAGTTAGTTTCTTTTGACAAGTGGCTGCTGATTGTGCCCAGCAAGACTGCGGCATTATCCTAATATTTCTATAATAACTGACCCAGTTTAACATCAATGCAAGTAGATTCCTGTGGGAGAGGACATGATGTGTATTTTGACGTTCATTTTTATGTAACAGTGGTACATTACTATTTCTTCAGTTTACGCACATCATAGTATATATATTTGATCCACAAGTTCACAAATTTATAGGCATTTGTTTCACTTTCAATCACTTTCTGCTTCAAAACACATGTATTCCTCCAGGTTTCTTGACTGGTCTTTTCATGAGACTTCTTTCCAAACAAATTATTTCCGATTTCCATAATCACTTTTGAAGCAAAACTCACACATTCTTCATGAAAAACCATAATGCTGATATAACCATTATATATATTACTGGTTGGAATGAAGGATTGTATATCAATGTAAGATTTTCTGTATATTTTCAGATATCAATTCAATCCATTATTTAAAGTTAGAACCAGTTATAATATTTCTTTACAGTATGGTCTATTCATGCATTATCTCTATAATTATAGACACAGTGTACACCATTTTTACCTCCAAAAATAATTGATACGTCTTCAAAATATTGCTCTCAGAAATGGTGGAAGAAATACTCATGTCACCTGATCTACATATACATTTTACCACAGTAATATTCTGCACACAGAAAGAAGAGGTCAAACTTATGTTTGTACCAAAGCCTAAATGAAAAGTGAGCATGGATTACGGAAAACATCCATGTCCATATTGCCTAATGCTCTCAAAAGTTCATCCTATTGGTGACTACATGTTTGTTTCTTCCTAAGATTATATATTCAAACTCAACCCTGTTGAAAATGTATAATTCTATCACTCACTTTATACTTTGCCTGATATCCTAATGTCAATTGATATCTGCATTCCTACTTTTTTCCCCAGTTCATCCTTTTGACAGACTCTCCACATGTGCTGACAATTACATTCACTCTCTATCCGAAACCCTATTGCTAAAGATCTTTTCATCCAAATCTTATACTCACTCTTCTTTCAAAACCTACCAACAATCTTACTAATCCTACAAATTATTTCTTTTTGACTGGATGTTCTCTTCAACATTCAATCAACCAAGGTACAAGGAATTATGCCATTGTATATTGATTTATCTGAGACATCTGTGCAGAATATAATTCAAAGCTAAGAATCCCAGCCAAGGGTCCAATGCAATTCTGGGCTTCAAATATTACCTAGATGTCTGTTTTCATACTTATATTTCACTTATATTCTTATAAATATCGCACGTTCCCAATACCATAATTCATCCCGCAGAATGATTCCTAACCCAAATGGAACATGTTATTAACCCTGACCATACACTGTTCTCTCAATCTATCTTTACTGAAGAGCAGGGACAGAGTTGGTCTTTCAATACAGAAATTAGGGGATCTTCCACTTGCTGAGAACCTCCAAGGTCATTAAAGAAATGATCCCTGGATTAAATGTAGGCAGCTATGAATGACGTCAGAGAGCAAAAGTCATCTTCCATGACAAACAACCTGGTTAGCATGAAGGGATGTGTCTGAATCAACATTTCTTTTCTTAATGTATAGAAGATGGACCAAACCAGGCCTATCTGGAGAGCTTTTTTTTGGGTGCCTATGGTTGATATACCATGCAAACTTGTGAAAGTTTCACTGGAAGAAGGGGCAGCCTCCAACTCATTGGACTTTGGAAGCAACTGTTAGGACAAATTGGTTGACAAGGCAGTAACCTAATTCAGTTCCTGAAGGAAGTGACCTACGTCACTTCCTTGGTGAAGGAATTCTCTGAATTTGGGATCCATGAAGACAGGTACCCAGAGCCAGTCTCAGTCCCAGTCCCAGTGGGCTCACTTGTTCAGTTTTACCAAGGACAGGGTCAGTCTTTCTTGGTACCTACCTATGTGAGGATGGCCAAAGGCCAGAAGAGCTCTGAAGAGGGACCTTTTCTGAGAAAGCAGGTAGTGGCTCACCGCTGGCTCCTGACAACTTCACAAAGTTGGCCAAAGAGACCAGATCTGAGTCAGGACAGGACATTTCGGGAGAACATTTTTTGGCCCACCAGTCAGAGGACACTCTGGATAGTCACAGACCTACTTGGGGGAAGGAGGTGCCTTTGTGGGAGTGGTGGTGGTTTTGTGGTTTTGTCACATGTTCTGAGAATAGGTAGGAAATGTGGTTTGTTTGGTTTGGATTGGACTGTTTCTAGTAAGTCGTTTGACATGTAAGTGTTTCTATGTCTGTGTATCCCACTGTTTCTGTGGTTGTAGACATTAGAAAAGAGAATGAATTAATGGATGTGTCCTTTCTAGTAGAAAGCTTCCCAGCATTCATCCTGCCCAATTGATTAATGGACTGCGGCTTGCCTTCTGGATGGGCAAAACCTTCTATCTTCCTAAGATCCTGTTTTCTTCCTGAATTCTGGCCACTCTCCAGAATAGGCTCATGGTTTTGTGTCCAAGATATATACCACCTCCAAGCTCTGTGACATGGCCATGTACTTGATAGCTGAAGTGAATGTCAAGCATCTCAGAAAACTCAGATATCAGTGTGACCAGGAAAGTCTCAGTGGAGAAACCCTGCTTTGTGTCTTTTGCTTACCTGTTCTTCTGTTGCCCTAAATGTCAGGAAGGTCTTTGCCTCTGGCCACCCCTTTGTGAAGCCTGAAGAAAACAGTTTTCAAATGAAAATGAATGGGCATCACCTGTGGCTCTTTGCTTAATTGCTTTGTAAAAGGATGTGTCTGAATCAGCCTCTTGATTCTGTGTGAGGTTGTGGCTTAGATTCTCAGCACCTGATGCATCAAAAGATAGATTCCATGTGTGCATTCAAAACAGAAATGGCAAATGAGTCTCTTGCCTTCCTCTATTAGATTCCTGACCTTCATCAAGTAAGAATCAGGATCCTTTAGTTCAAAAGAGTTCTTTGAACCCCTGCAGAAGTGCTTGGGTTTTCTGATGACTCCAAATCACATAAAGAATCTATACCTGACAGTCAGTAGGCCTCAAATTGGAAAAGCATGACAGTATTAACGCCATGCCTATTTGATCAGTTCTGGTTCACAGGAAAGGTGTGTAGGCCACCCTGACTTTCGGCAAATGAGGGGAAAGGGAGCTTATTTTGGACAGTGTCTTGGTCTGCGCCCCTCATGGAAACTTCTAGCCAGAGGTTATAATTATTGTCTATATGGAAGAACATGAGGGCCATGTGAGAGTGTTTTGGTTTTCATTGTTGTCATTTGTGTGGCTTGGGAAAAGATGACTGCGTCCACCTGGGTTTCAACTCTTGTGGGATTCCCCTTGGAGACTGAGTTCTGAAACTGACCTTAGAGAAGTATTGCCATGAATTGTGTTGGAATTTTCGGAGGCCACGCATGAGAGTCACCGTTGGAAACTGAGATCTAGGCCCAGGGTGGCTTTCCACAGAGCACTGGGAATCTCAGCGAGGATATCACTTGATTATATTCTGAAAGACTTGGCAGCAATAGTTGAGAGTCAAAACACACATGGACCTCACATTGTAGACCTCAATGTGGCTGGCTTTATGTGACCTTGGGCCACTCTTTCAGAAGACTTGCCTGTGAGAGTTCTCTAGAGCTTCCATTGAAATGAGATTCCTCAATATTTAATGGTTCCTGAATGAATTGAAACCCACAGTAACTCCAACTTCATCCTTGAAAAATGGCTAGAAAATACCATGAAATTTTTGAAATTTCCATGACCAGCTGGCACTGGAAAACCATTTGATGTCCTGTTGCTTATCATGAGTATACAAGACAGTGCCTGGTTTGACTGAGTTTCATGATAATGGTGTAGAAAAGATATGCCAGTAAGTTGGAGCCTGCTGAGTAGTGGGCCAAGAGCAGTAGAGTGTAGGTGTGTGAAAAAACATCTGTGGTGGGGCCACGTGGATCTGCCATTGGCTTATAAATGGTTTGTGACTGACATGGTGCAGCTAGCAGACCTTTGGATGTAAAGGCATCTTGTTGTATGGAGAGGTTTCAGGGCAATGTTCAGAATCATGTTGCTATGGTCAAGGGGGCAACTATGTGTGATAGAAGCCTTCTTGGTACATTCTCCTGCCGATCCTGACCACCACACATGACAGAACTCCCTGCAGCACTGTATCACAGTTAAACTCCTTTATTTCATAAAGTAAATACCAAACTTTCAGTGCAGCATCAAATAACATGATTAAATGTGAAGGATGATCAAATGGCTTCACAGTCCACATGGGGAGACACTTAGCCGCCAGTAGCCCCAGTTTGCCTACAAAGAGAGAATTCAGTACTGCTGCCTCGTGTTCATAGGAAAATAAAAAAAACATGTCGTCCAGGTCACATAGATGCAGACTCAGCTTTGATGGTCTCACTACAAAGGAAGCTAAAGCTCCTGACAACAACATATATTTCAAGTGCCCAACCTCAGAGGCATTTTCTCAAGAAGTCTTAAGGCCGACACAGCTCCATGTTTGTGGTATTTACCCTGTCCCTTACTTTTGGAAACTCCTCTTCCACCTTCAAGGTTGTGAACTCCTGAGCATTTTCCATTCCAGATATTTATTATGAACTCAAACAACAACAAGTGCTGGCGAGGATGTGGAGAAAAGGGTACACTTGTACATTGCTGGTGGGACTGCAAATTGGTGCAGCCAAATTGGAAAGCAGTATGGAGATTTCTTGTAGAGGTGAGAATGGAACCACCATTTGACCCAGGTATTCCCCTTCTCAGTCTATTCCCTAAAGACCTAAAAAAAATGCTACAGGGACACTGCTACATTGATGTTCATAGCAGCACAATTTACAATAGCAAGACTGTGGAACCAACCTAGATGCACTTCCATAGATGAATGGATAAAAAATGAGGCATTTATACACAATGGAGTATTACTCTGCATTAAAAAATGACAAAATTTTTACAGAGAAATGGATGGCATTAGAGCAGATTATGCTAAGTGAAGCTAGCCAATCCCTAAAACCAAATGCCAAATGTCTTTTTGATATAAAGAGATTAACTAAGAACAGAGTAGGGACGAATAGAATGAGAAGAAAATTAACATTAAACAGGGATGAGAGGAGGAAGGGAAAGGGAGAGAGAAGGGAAATTGCATGGAAATAAAAGGAGACCCTCAGGGTTATACAAAATTACATACAAGAGGAGGTGAGGGAAAGGAAAAAATTATACAAGGGGGAGAAATGAATTACAGTAAAGAGGTAGAGAGAGAAGAGGAGAGGGGAGGTAAGGGGAGGGGGATAGTAGAGGTTAGGAAAGGCAGCAGAATACGACAGACACTAGTATGGCAATATGTAAATCAATGGATGTGTAACTGATGTGATTCTGCAATCTGTTTATGGGGTAAAAATGGGAGTTCATAACCCACTTGAATCACAGTGTGGAATATGATATATCAAGAACTATGTAATGTTTTGAACAAGCATAAATAAAAATTAAAAAAAAGAAAACTAACTTTGGTGAATGGTGCAAAGAAATCCTAATATTTCTACAGTAACTGACAGTTTAACATCAATGCGAGAAGATTCCTGTGGGACATGATGTGTATTTTGATGTTCATTTTTATTCAGCACTGGTACATTACTATTTCTTCAGTTTATTCACATCATATTATAATATTTCATCCACAAGAAAGGAAATTTATCGTCATTTTTTTCAATTTCAATCACTTCCTGCTTCAGAACTCATGAATTCCTCGGTGTTCCTTGACTGGCATTTTCATGAGACTTCTTTCCAAACACATTATTTTCGATTTCCATAATCACATTTGAAGCAAAACTCACACAAACTTCATGATAAATCGTACCCTAATATTAACATTAGGTGTATAACTGGTTGTCATGAATGATTGCATATCAATATAAGATTTCTTATATATTTTCAGATATCAATTCAATCCATTATTTAAAGTGGAACAAGTTGTATTATTTATTGAAATTAAGGTCTATTCATGCATTATCTGTATATTCATAAAAACAGGGTACACCTCTTTTTACCCCCAATGCTAATTTATACGTTTTCAAAATACTGCTCCTAGAAATGGTGGAAGAAAAAATCATGTCATCTGATCTACATATACATTTTATCACAGTAATATTCTGGAAACAAAATGCAAAGGTCCCACTTAGGATTGTACCAAAGCCTAAATGTAAAGTGAACATGGATTACTAACAATATCCATGTCCATGTTGCCTAATGCTCTCAAATGTCAATCCTATTGGTGACCTACATATTTGTTTCTTCCTAAGATTAGATATTCAATCTCAACCTTGTTGAAAATGTCTTATTCTATCACTCACTTTATACTTTGCCTGATTTCCTAATGTCTCTATTGATATCTGCTTTTCTACAAATTTTCCCCAGTTCATCATTGTGTCTGATTTCTTCATATGTGCTGACATTTATATTCACTCACTGCCCGAAAAAAATTGCTAAAGAATTTTTGTTACATATCCTATACTAACTCTACTTGCTAAACATAACGACTATCTTCTTTTTTTTTTTAATTTTTTTTTATTGGTTGTTCAAAACATTACAAAGCTCATGGCATATCATCTTCCATACATTTGATTCAAATGGGTTATCAGCTCCCATTTTTACCCCAAATACAAGTTGCAGAATCACATCGGTTACACATCCACATTTTTACATAATACCATATTAATAACTGCGACTATCTTCTTAATCCTACCGACAATCCCTTTTGACTGGATGTTCTCTTCAGCATTCAATCATCCAAGGTTCAAGTTCCTCTGCCATTGTATATTGATTTATTTGAGACATGTGTGCAGATAGTAATTCAAAGCTAAATATCCCAATCAATTGCCCAATGCCCTTCTGGGATTCAAATCTTACTTTAATTTCTGTTTTCATACATATGTTTAACCTCGATATTCTTATAAATATCACAGGTTCCCAATACCATTATTAATCCAGCAGAATGATTCCTAACCCAAATCGAACATGAAATTAACCCTAACCATACACTGTTCACTCAATCTAACTTTACAGAAGAGCAGAGACAGATTGTTCTTACAATACAGGAATGTAGGGGATGCTCTACCTGTTAAGAACCTCAAAGGTCCATGCAGAAATGATCCCTGGAGAAGATGTAGGCAGCAATGAAGGACCTGAGAGACAAAAAGTCATTTTCCATGGCAAACAACCTGGTCAGGATGAAGGGTTTTGTCTGAATCAGCCTCTATCTTCTTACTGTAGAGAAGATGGACCAAACCAGGCTTGTGTGGAGAGCTGTTCTCGGGTGCCTAAGGTTGATATACCATTCTAAGTTGTGAAAGTGCCAAAGGAAGTAGGGGCAGCCTCCATCTCATGGGACCCTTGGAAGCAACTGTTAGGACAAAGTGGTTGCCAAGGCAGTGACCTCATTCAGTTCTTAAAGGAAGTGACCTACCTCACTTCCTTGTTGATGGAACTTTCAGAACTTGGGACCAAGGAAACCAAGCACCAGAGCCAGTCCCAGTCCCAGTCCAAGTGGTCTCATTTGTTTGGAATCACCAAGGACAGAGTCAGTCTTCTTGGTACTGACTGATGTGAGGATGGCCAAATGCCAGGAAAGATATGAACACGGGCCTTTCCTGACTAAGCAGGTAGTGGCTCACCGCTGGCTCCTGACTGCTTTACAGAGTTGTACAAGGAGACCAGATCTGAGACAGGACAGACCATTACCGGGGAACATAGTATGGCAAACCTGTCAGAGGACACTCCGGATAATCACAGCCCTACTTGGGGGAAGGAGGTGTCTTTTTGAGTGTGGGTGTGTGGTTTTGTCTCTGTTCTGAGAATAGGTAGGAAAGGAGGTTTCTTTGGTTTGCAGTGAACTGTTTCTAGTAAGTCGTTTTACAAGGTGAGTGTTTCTATGTCTGTGTATCCCACTGTGTCCGTGGTTGTATACATTAGAAAAGAGAATGCATCAATGCATGTGTCCCCTCTAGTAGAAAGCTTCCCAGCATTCATCCTGCCCAATTAATGAATGGAGTGTGGTTTCCATATCGATAGGCAACACCTACTACCTTATTAAGTCCCTGTTTTCTTTCTGAATTCTGACAACTCTTCAGAATAGGCTCTTGGGTTTGTGTCCAAGATATGTACCACCTCCAATCTCTGTCACATGGCCATGTACTGGATATCTGAAGGGAATGGCCAGCATCTCAGAAAACTCAGATATCAGTGTGACCAGGAAAGTCTCAGTGGAGAAACCCTGCTTTGGGCCTTTTGCTAACCTATTGTTCTGTTGCCTTGAATCTCAGGATGTCTTTGCCTCTGGGCACCCCTTTGGGAAGCCTGAGGAAAACATTTTTCAAATGGAAATGAAGGGCATCACCTGTGTCTCTTTGCTTAATTGCTTTGGAAAAAGATGTGTCTGAATCATCCTCTTGGCCCTGTGTGAGGCTGTGGCTTAGATTCTCAGCACCTGATGGATCAAAAGAAAGATCAAATGTGTGCATCCAAAACCAAAATGGCAAATATTCACTCATTGTGAATGAATTCTTTTACCTTCCTCTGTTAGGATCCTGACTTCCATCAAGTGAGAATAGGAATCCTTTCGGCCAAATGAGTTCTTCAAATCTCTGCAGAGGGGCTTGGATTTTCTCATGACTCAAATTCACATAAAGAATCTAAACCACAGAGTCAGAAGGCCTCAAATTGAAAAAGCCAAGCAGTATTAATGGCACTCCTATTTGATCATTCCTGGTTTACAGGAAGTGTGTCCAGGCCACCTTGATGTTAGACAAATGAGGGGAACAGGACCTTAATTTGGACACTGACTTGGGCTGTGGACCTCATTGGAAACTCCAGCCAGACGTTATAAGGAGTGTCTATATGGAAAAAGATGAGGACCATGTGGGAGTGTTTTGGTTTTAATTGTGGTCATTTGTGTGGCGGTTGGAAGAGATGACTGTTCCACTGGGCTTGAACTCTGGTGTGATTCCCCTTAGAGACTGAGTTCTTTAACTGACCTCAGAGAAGTATTGCCATGAATTGTGTTGGGATTTTAGGAGGCCACACATGAGAGTTGCCCTTGGAACCTGAGATCTAGGCCCAGGTTGGATTTCCACAGAACATTGGGAATTTCAGCCCGGATATAACATACAATTTTTCTTAAAGACTTGGCAGCCATATTTGAGTTTAAAACACACATGGACCTCATATTGTAGATCTCAATGGGCCTGGCTTCATGTGACATTTTGGCCACCCTTAGGGAAACCTTGCCTGTGAGAGTGCTCCAGAGCTTTCATTGAAATTAGCTTCTTCACCATTTAATGGTTCCTGAATTAATTGAATCCCTCAGAGCCTCAAACTTCATCCGTGAAAAATGGCTAGAAAATTACCATGAAATTTTTGATATTTTCATGATCAGCTGGCACTGGAAATACTTTGGATGTCCTGTTTCTGATCCTGAGTATACCAGACACTGCCTTGATTGACTTTGTTTCATGAAAATGGTGTAGAACAGATATGCCAGTAAGTTGGAGCCTGGTGAGTAGTGGGCCTAGAGCAGTGGTATGCAATTGTGTGATAAAACATCTGTGTTGCGGCCATGTGGATCAGCCATTGGCTTCCAAATGGCTTGTGACTGACATGGTGCAGCCAGCAGACCCATATATGTAAAGGCATCTTGTTATATGGAGAGGATTCACTGCAATGTTCAGAATCATGTTGCTATTCTCAAGGGGGCAATCTACATGGGATAGAACCTTGGTTGGTGCATTCTCCTGAAGACCCTGACTCACCACACCTTAAAGAACTCCCTCCACCACTCTGTCCCATTTTAACTCCTTGTATTTTTTGAAGCAAATACCAAACTCCCAGTGCAGCAGCGAGAAACACCACGAAAAGTGGAGGATGACCAATTGGCTTCACAGTCCACACTGAAAGACACTTAGACCCCAGTGTCCATAGTTTACCTACAAAGAGCGAATTCAGCACTGCTGCCTCATGTTCATTGGATAATAAGAAACCATGTCCTCCAAGTAACATAGATGCAGACCCAGCTTTCATGGTTTCTCTACAAAGGAACTAAATCTCCTCAGAACATCAAATACTTCAAGTGCCCACTCTTAGAGGCAGTTTCTCAAAAAGTATTTAGGCCAGCAGAGCTACATGTTTGTGGAATGTTTACCCTGTCCCTTACTTTTAGAATCTTCTCTACCACCTCCAAAGTTGTAAACTCCAGAGTATTTTCCATTCCAGATATATATTCACAGATTTTCTAACTCTTATCCTCTAATTGTGTCTTACTTGAGGAGAATGTAATGTCAAGGCATTGTTCTGGATGAAAGTGGGAAGATTTTTGTGTAGCACATATTTGCATACACATTGGATTCAATTTCCTATTTTCCATTAGAAATGCTGAATCCCTGAAACTAACATATACCCTATTAGACTCTGACTACTAATCCTAATATGATGGAGAAAAATAACACAAACATAATAGAAATACAAGCAGTTTAGATGAGGTATGTTTTATAGTTGGAGTTGCCTTTTGCATGGTATAGTGTAGCAGTTATAAATCTAGTCAATTATTTGTTGAAATAGTTCTCGATGCATTTTTAAAGTTAACAAATAAGTGAATTCCTGTCCCCCTTTCTCTGTAGCCTATTCAACACACGTATTTTTATATGCACATATAGAATCCTACCTGGTACCACACGTACATTCTTGTGAGGTGGCTGACTTGGCAGATACAAATTGGAAGAAGAGATCACTCCTCCTAAACGCTGCTTGAACTGGTAATTCAAATGTGAGTGAGCTTCCTAGTTGAACAACATTATACATAAATCCATGTTCAGTAAAATGAATATATTTGGATCTGTGGATGATATACATTTCATGGTGAATTTCGTTTGGCATATATATTGCAATTTTTAATGTCTGTTTCTGTGTGTGTATTTAAATATATATATAGATACACTCTCAGGAGTATTCAAAATATGAAATATGTGTCTTATTACACACTTCCTAAATTCATTCATATTTATGTTGTGGATTAATAATCAACTTTTCACAAGATTATTCTCAGAAATATTCATCCACCTGAAATACGTATTTGTTTCTTAGTACTGTTTCCACCCCAGATATGCATTCACGGATTTTCAAACTCTTCTACCCTAATTGTGTCTTACTTGAGGTGAAGGTAATGTAAAGGCATTGTTCTGGATGAGAGTGGGAAGATAATTGTGTAGCATATATTTTTATACACATTGGATTCATTTTCCTATATACCATTGAAAATACTGAATCCTGACAATAACCCATACCCTACTATACTCTGTCTACTAATCCAAATGATGGAGAAAAACAACCCAAACAGAATAGAAATACAAGCAGTTCAGAGGAGGCGTGGGGTATAGTTGGACTTGCCTTTTTCATGATAAATGGTAGGTGTTATAAATCTAGTCAATTTTTAATTGAAATAGTTCTCCATGTGTTGTTAAAGTTAACAAATATGTAAATGCCTGTCTGCCTTTCTCTGTAGCCTATTCAGCACATGTATTTTTATATGTTTTATAGAATCCTACCTGGTATCACACGTTCATTTTTGTGAGGTGACTGACTTGGCAGATACAAGTTGTGAGAAGAGATCACTACTCTAAACGCTGTTGGAACTGAAAATTCAAACTATGGGTGAGCTTCCTAGTAGAACAACATTATACATAAATCCTTGTTCAGTAAAATAAATATTTTTGCATCTGTGGATGCTATATATTTTATGATGAACTTCGATTGGCGTATATATTCCTACATTTTAATGTCTGTGTGTGTGTTTTGTGTGTGTGTGTATATATATATATACACACATATATATGTATATACACATATATATAATTATGAATATATATATATATATATATATATATATATATATATATATATATATACTGTCCTGATTTTTAAAATATGAAATGTATGTATCTTAAATACACTCCCTAAATTCATTCATGTTCAAAAATGTGGATTTATAAAAACTTTTCACAAAATTATTCTCAGAAATATTCATCCTCCTGAAATACACATTTGTTTCATAGTTCTGAAAACTAACTTCAGTAAATGGTGCTTACAAATCCTAATATTTGTACAGTAACTAACCCAGATTAACATCAATCAAGTAGATTCGTATGGGACATGATGTGTATTCTGACGTTTATTTTCATTCAACACTGGTACATTACTATTTCTTCAATTTTTACAAATCATAGGATATATATATTTCATCCACAAGTTCACAAATTTATACGCATTTGTTTCACAATCACTTCCTGCTTCATAAAACATGTATTCCTCCAGGTTTCTTGACTGGTCTTTTCATGAGACTTCTTTCCAAACACATTATTTTAGATTTCCATAATCACTTTTGAAGCAAAACTCACACACCCTTCATGATAAACCATAACCTTAATGTGGCCATTAGATATATAACTGGTTGGAATGAATGTTTGTATGTCAATATAAGATTTCTTGTATTTTTTCACATATAATTTCAATCCATTATTTAAAGTCGGAACCAGATATATTATTTATTCAAAGTATGGTCTATTCATGCATTATCTCTATATGCACAAAGGGTACACCTCTTTTTACCCCCATTACTAATTTATACGTCTTGAATATGTTGCTGCCAGAAATGGTGGAAAAATAGTCATGTCACCTGATCTACATATACGTTTTATCACAGTAATATTCTGGACAAAAAAAGCAAAGGTCACACTTAAGATTGTAGCAAAGACTAAATGAAAAGTGAGCATGGATTACTAAACATCCATGTCCAGGTTGCCTAATGCTGTCAAATGTCAATCCTATTGGTCACTACACATTTGTTTCTTTCTAAGATTATATATTCAAACTCAACCCTGTTGAAAATATCTAATCCTATGACTCACTTTATACTTTGCCTAATTTTGTAATGTCTCTATTGATATCAGCTTTCCTAACTATTTTCCCCAGTTCATCATTGTGACTGTCTCTTCACTTATGCTGACATTAACATTCACTGTCTACCAGAAACCCTATTGCTAAACAACATTTGGTCCAAATCCTATACTCACTCTTCTTTCTAAACCTACCGAAAATCTTCCGAATCCTACCAACTATCCCTTTTGACTGGAAGTTCTCTTCTACATTTAATCATCCATGGTACAAGGACCTAAGCCATTGTATATCGATTTACCTGACACATCAGTGCAGAACATAATTCAAAGCTACGTATCCCAGTCAAGGGCCCAATGCCCTTTTGGGCTTCAAATCTTAGCTAGATTTCTGTTTTCATACTTATAATTCACCTATATATTCTTGTAAATATCGCAGTTTCCCAATACCATTATTCATCCCGCAAAAAGATTCCTAATCCAAATCGAACCTGTTAGTTAACCTAACCATACACTGTTCAGTCAATTTAACTTTACAGAAGAGCAGGGATAGAGTTGTTCTTACAATACAGGAATATAGGGGATCTTCCACATGCTGAGAAACTCAAAGGTCCATGCAGAAATGATTCCTGGAGAAGTTGTAAGCAGCTATGGAGGACCTAAGAGAGCAAAATTCATCCTCCATGGCAAACAACCTGGTCAGGATGAAGGGTTGTGTCTGAAACAGCTTCTCTCTTCTTAATGTCGAGAAGATGGACCAAACCAGGCCTGTGTGGAGAGCTGTTCCCAGGTGCCAATGGTTGATATACCATTCTAACTTGTGAAAGTGTCACAGGAGGTAGGGGCAGCCACCATCTCATGGGACCCTTGAAAGCAATTGTTAGGACAAAGTGGTTGCCACGGCAGTAACCTCATTCAGTTCCTGAATGAGGTGACCTACCTCTCTTCCTTGATGACGGATCTCTCTGAACTTGGGATCCAGGAAGCCAGGCACCCAGAGTCAGTCCCAGTTTCTTGCCCAGTGGGCTCAGTTGTTTGGAATAACCAAGGACAGAGTAAGTCTTCGTTGGTACCTACTGATGTGAGGATTGCCAAATGCCAAGAGAGCTCTAAAAAGGGGAATTTCATGAGAAAGCAGGTAGTGGCTCACCACTGGTTCCTGAAAACTTCACAGTGTTGGCCAAGGTGACCAGATCTGAGAAGGACAGGCCATTTCAAGGAAACATAGTATGGCCCATCATTCAGAGTACATTCCAATTAGTCACAGACCTACTTGAATAAAGGAGGTGTCGTTGTGGGTGTGATTGTGATTTTGTGGTTATGTCTCATGTTCTGAGAATAGGTAAGAAAGGCGGTTTGTTTGCTTTAGAGTGGACTGTTTATAGTAAGTCATTTGACAAGGTGATTGTTTGTATGCCTGTGTATCCCACTGTGTCCGTGGTTGTAGACATTATAAAAGATAATGCATCAATGGATGTGTCCTGTCTAGTAGAAAGCTTGCCAACATTCATCCTGCCCAATTTATGAGTGGACTGCAGGTTGCTTTAGGGACGGGCAACACCTACTATCTTCCGAAGTTCCTGTTTTCTTCCTGAATTCTGGCCACTCTCCAGAGTAGGCTCATGGTTTTGTGTCCAAGATATGTACCACCTCCAAGCTCTGTGACATTGCCATATACTGGATAGCTGAAGGGAATAGCAAGCATCTCAGAAAACTCAGATATGAGTGTGACAAAGAAAGTCTCAGTAGAGAAACCCTGCTTTGGGCCTTTTGCTTACCTATTTTTCTGTTGCTCTGAGAGTCAGGAAGGTCTCTGCCTCAGGCCACCAATTTGTGAAGCCTGAAGAAAACTGTTTTCAAATGGAAATGAATGGGCATCACCTGTGTATCTTTGCTTAATTGCTTCGGAAAGGGATGTGTCTGAATCAGCCACTTGGCCCTGTGTGAGGCAGTGGCTTAGATTCTCAGCACCTGATGGAACTAAAGAAAGATCCCATGTGTGCTTCCAAAACCAAAATGGCAAAAATATCAGTAATTGTGTATGAAGTATCTTGCCTTACTCTGATAGGTTTCTGATCTCCATCAAATGAGACTAGGGATCCTTTGGGTCAAATGAGTTCTTCAAAGCCCTGCAGAGGCTAGCCCATATGAACTTGGGTTTTTTCATTACTTTAAATCACATTAAGAATCTATACCTGACAGTCAGTAGGCCTCAAATTGGAGAAGCAGAGCAGTATTAAGGCCAGGCTTATTTTATCACTCCTGGTTCACAGGAATGGTGTCCAGGCCCAGCTGACTTTAAGCAAATAAGGGATAAGGAAGCTTGTTTTGGATACTGTCTTGTGCTGCGCCCCTCATGGAAACCTCCAGCCAGAGGTTATAATGAGTGTCTATATGGAAGAAGGTGAGGACCATGTGGGAGTGTTTTGGTTTTAATTGTGTTCATTTGTGTAGTGGTTGGAAGAAATGACTGGATTCACCAGGGCTAGAACTTTGGTATGATTCACCTTAGAGACTGAGTTCTGGAACTGACCTCAGAGAAGTATTGTCATGAATTGTGTTGCGATTTTAGAAGGCCACGCATGAGAGTCGCCATTGGAAACTGAAATCTAGGCCAAGGGTGGCTTTCGACTGATCACTTGGAATCTCAGCCAGGATATCACATGATTTTATTATGAAAGACTTGACAGGCATAGTTGAGAGTCAAAACACACATGGACCTCACATTGTAGACCTCAATGGGCTGGGCTTCATGTGACTATTTGGCTACTCTTTGGGAAGCCTTGCCTTTGAGAGTTCTCCAGAGCATTCATTGAAATGAGGTTCCTCAACATTAAATGGTTCCTGAATGAATTGAAACCCACAGTTTCTCCAACTTCATCCTTGAAAAGTGGCTAGATAAATACCCTGAAATTTTTGAAACTCCCATGACCAGGTGGCACTGGAGAACCTTTGGATCTCCTGTTGCTGATCATGAGTGTACCAGACAGTGCCTTGATTGACTGGATTTCATGATAATGGTGAAGAACAGAGATGCCAGTAAGTTGAGAATGCTGAGTAGTGGGCCCAGAGCAGTGGTGTGCAGGTGTGTGATAAAATATCTGAGGTGGGGCCATGTGGATTTCCAATTGACTTCCAAATGCCTTTTGGCTGCCATGGTGCATCCAGCAGAACCTTACATGTAAAGGCATCTTATTATATGGAGAGGTTTCAAGGCAATGTTCAGAATCAGGTTGGTATGGTCAAGGAAAAAGCTGTGTGAAATAGAAGCCTGGTTGGTGCATTCTCCTGCAGTTCCTGACCCACCACACGTGAAAGAACTCCCTCCAGCACTGTGTCCCAGTTGAACTCCTTGTATTTCGTGAAGCAAATACCAAACTCCCAGTGCAGCACCAAGAAACACCACAAAAATGGAGGATGATCAAATGGCTTCACAGTCCACACGGGGAGACACTTAGCCCCCAGTGGCCACAGTTTACCTACCAAGAGAGAATTCAGCACTGCTGCCTCATGTTCATTGGAAAATAAGAAACCATGCTCTCCATTCACATAGATGCAGACCCAGCTTTGATGGTCTCAATAAAAAAGAAGCTAAACCTTCTGACAACAAAATATATTTAAAGTACCCAACCTCAGAGGCAGTTTCTCAAGAAGTCTTTAGGCCGGCAGAGCTCTATGTTTGTGGAGTGTTTACCTCTTAGACCAGGATGTAAGAAAAGAACACTGACTCCAGTTAAAATCAAATTAAAGTAAGCTTATTATTTCCACTGGCTGGGCTGCCTCTCCCTCCAAAGATTGCGGGAGCAAGAGAGCAACCCCACCTTTACTACAGCCCAGGTTTGCAGCCCAGAAAGTTACACAAAAATGGGGTAACAGATAACAGAACTCTGACAAGCATCACACTAATGGGAGTTTACTTTTTTTTTTTTTTTTTGCTAGCCCCAACATCAAAATTTATGAGGACCATTAGAGCCTCAGAGAGGGTCATTGTCTGGCCACAGAAGGCCAATATTTATGAGGTGTGACAAAGTTTCAGAGAGGGCTGCTATCTGGTCAGAGAGCCATGCACGGGTGAGTTTAAGGCACGGGCAGTCATTCCAAGCAGGTTCAGAATTTGCAGTAATTTACAGTAAAGCCAAAATGATTTTTTCATGGTTTTGTTGCAAGATGGCTCCCAATTTTAATAAAAGATAAGGTTGGGTCTATCATTCCCCCCTTTTCTTATGTGTCCCTTTGTAATCCTTGATAGGTTAGTGGAAAAGCACTGAGGAAATTTTAATCCCTCAGTTAACAGTCTCCAAATTTTTAGAACTCACCGAAAACCAGTCTCCCTGATATTACCTGACTTAATTAATTACTTATATTGATAGTCTATTTATTTTGGGCTCCATTGGTGTAAGTGGAGAGTCGTCTCTCATTTTGCCTTCTTCTCAGCTGAGAGAGGGTGACATGAGTGTGCATGGCGTGAGAGACATGAGTTGCCTTTTTGAAGTCAGTTGAGGAATATGAGTTGCCTTTTAGAAGTCAGTTCTTTTTGAAGTCTTGTTGAGGAAGAACAGGTTGTAAAGTCATCTGGGGATGGGTTCTTCTATGAGAGAAACAAAAAACATGAGTATTGAATAAATGTTGCAGTAGCTGGATCATGTCACTGTATGAAGTACCCTCACCAGTCTTTAATATCCCCAATTATCAGGACTGTCAACTTAATATTTAACTTTAAGTGTTACAGTTGTCCCTCCCCATAATATACAGTTTAATAATTTAATGTCATCTGATTTTGCAAAATCCTTTCAGTAGTATGACCTCTGTGTCTAATAGAGAAACATTTAATTCTGTTACTCAGGGCTGGATAATCGTACTAGCAAACACCAAGCCTACCTGTAGGTTAGGAATATCTGTAGGCCTTAAACTAAAAACTTCTGCCTCTGGCAGCTCCTCTTGATAGTCTTTGTAGCCAACAGTTTTACTTATTTTGGGAGGCTAACAAAGTGTATACCTTAAAATATTATTATTATTATTATTATTATTATTATTATTATTATTATTATTTAAAATGCCCAGGAATGGCTGTATTTTGGTTTTAACTGTCTTTGCTAAGTGTTTAAGATGAAGCAGTCAAATGGCTTTTGTTTCTATCTATTGTTAGCAGTCAGCTGAGCTTTTATGGGAGTCATTCCTTGGGAAACTTGAGAGAAGCTTCTCAGTTCTGCTAGTGCAATTTGAGCTAGGTGGGTTCAGGTCTTGCTTGACCATGTGGCTTCCCTCAGAAGCATCAGGGATGTCTCCCTTTCCTGATGACTCTCCTCTTTGTAGCAAATGCACTGATTGGCTTTCTGTTCTCCAGTGGTCTCATTAATCTCCCTGATCGGGAGGTTATGTGGCCCAGAGTTGCAAAGCTCATAGAGAAGTCCCCTGTTCCCTGGATTCAGACTGACTCAAAGGGCAAGAGTCAAATATTGTTTTTTTTTTGGCCCTTTTCATTTAACTTTAATTTTGAATCCTAATCTGAAACAACCAGCAAATAAATTTTAACAGCCATATATTAAGAGTACTGCACTTTAATGTCTATAAGTTTATAATTATTTATATTTTATTAATTGGGATCTTATTATTCTGTCTGTCTTGTAGTTGATGACTTATTTTCTTAAATTAACCCATGTTGTGTTCTTAAAGCAACACTTCTGTAAAACACCAACAGGGAATCTTTAGATCACTTAAAAAGAAATTAAAAAATAAAATTTTTTAACAAGAGTAAAAATACTTAGTTCATGTAATAGCTACCCTGAATTTTTTGGTGAGTTATATGTTATATCACCTTTTTGAGATCCTAGTAATCTTGACAGAAAAAAAAAATTTGAACATAACTTTAAATGAAATAAAATCTGACCTACTGCTTTCGTAGTCATTCTCACATGTAGTAAGATGGGACAAAGAGTCTTATCTCAGGTAAGCAGGGCTCCTTATAAATCTTAAATGCTTTAGTTCTCAAGCTGATCTTTTTTTTAAATATCATTTTACAAAGTTTACATAAATTGTTTGAGGTCACATGAACATTAGCTCACACCATATGATATCACATTTAAAACATGAATTAAAGTACGGCTGAAAGATTTTAACCTTTACATAGATTAGGGTCTCATTAACTTAAAAATACATTTAAATTGTTCCACAATGTAAAAAGTAACATAAAACTTTACATATATTATTGATAACAGGTAAATAAATCCCCAATATATATTTTATTTACCATACAACTTCAGAACACCTGCTTGATATAATGCTCTTTTAAAGTTTCTACCTTATAGAGTTTTATAACTGGAAAATATGAGCACATTAATAGCATCACAATTGCATTGAAGTTTCTACATTAACCAAGTTTAGCTTTTAAAGAAATGGCAGTACAGTGCTCTAAAATAACAGTTCTTATTTAAACATTTGTTTAATTTTTATGGTTGCTTGCTCTAGAAAATTTAAATCTTAATAAACTTAATGTTATGGGTAAACTTATGTTTAAGAAATTTTTGTCTCTTTTACACATGACTGATTTTTACAATCTTATACAGACTTTAGTACAAACTTATACAGACCTTAGTATATCAATCAGATATCAAACAAAAGTACTCATGAATGAGTAATCCCATATCAAATTTACTTTACTTATTTATCAAAATATTAGACAAATTTTTTGAACACTGTAAACCATTTTTTTGATTGAAAGAAAAGTCCTGGAACAAAGGCATATTAGACCTTTTGTAGACATTAATAGTTTATTAGATTTTTGAACACCTAGAAAAACTTGTAAGCTTAAATTTAAAGACATTTATATTTATCTGTTTACCCAATTTAAATTGAAACATTTAAATCACGTGAATTAAAGATCTTTGGATCCACTTTTTAAAATTGTTTTTATGAGTTCTTTTTAATATGAGTGCTCCTTATATATGTTAATTTGTGTATCATATATATGATATATGGATATATATATATATATATATATATATATATATATATATATATAGACATACAACACATAACAAATTGTGCACACATAATAAAAGTGAAGGCCTTGTAGCTTTTCACAGGTGAAATCTCCATTGCAATGATTTAAAAATTCCACAGTTGGTCAAAGATATTACTGATCAGAAAAACATTAACCTAGGTCTGTAGGAGCAAAATCATGAGCTCAAAAAATAAATAAAGAACCTAAGGAAAAAATTATGAGTCCTAGAAAAATGACTGGCCAGTAATTGGTAAATACCATACAATTTACCTTTTTTTTCCCTTAGGCATCAAATAAGTCTCCTACTAAGCTTACAGGCTTCTTTCATTTGCATTTCAAAATAAGTCCTGGCTGAGGTCTGGAAGAAGAAGGAAAAAAGGCTATTCTGAGCAGAAACCTTAGGCCTAAGGTACTTTAACCATAATTTTCATGTTAGGATGTTGAAAATTATGATACAAGTTTAAGATACAATTCACAAAATTTTATATCTTTACAAGTTGTTTTGTCAACAGATATCATACTATGATTTAGTATCCTTGTCCAAATTAATGCACTGGTACACACAGTGACATTTTCCCAGGCTACCTAATTTAAAATTGGTGAAAAAAAGACTGAATGATTGGGAAGTTACTTGCCAACTTGGAAGTAGAGTTCTTTATTTTCCATCCTAAGTATTTAAGTTCTCTGGCATGAATTATCTGAAACCATGAACTAAACAAATACCTAAACCCGACTTTTAACTGCAAGATTGTGGAATGCTTCAAAAACCCATTCAGATACCAGATTGGTACAATGAAACATCATCATTTAGACACACATTCAGCTAAGATCATTTCCAAGAAACAATTTATAATATTAACACATTATTGCACATGTCTTAAAGGGCTAGAAAAAAGGCACAAGACAGACAGAAATGAACTCCAGACAATGGCTGACAGACAGAACCCTTTAAAACAGAGCAAATAAGAGAAAAATCTCCTTCTCCAGTGGCACCACAGATGTCCCCACAAGGGGACCAAATGTTTTCACAGAGGAGCTACCTGAAATATAAAATAAAGTGTCTCCATGGCGACTTTACTGCATTTAGTGTCCCCTTTTTGTTTTTCTCTTTTTTTAAGAAGACAGAGGTGGCATTATCCTTGCAGTGCAGGGAACGAAGGAGGGAATTCCCTGAAGCAACAGGGCTTCGGCAGATACTGGGAGATACTCAGTTCTTCATTCCCCAGCAGGCATTACCATCTGCACTGGGTGTGCTCCAGGCAGCCAGCTAGGGCCTTCTCTCATTCTGCTTAACAAATGGTGGTAAAGTTCATCACAGTTCCTTAAAACACAGTCCAAAGGGGTGTCAGGCTTACTTGCTTTGTTACCCATTTTCACGTTCAATATCCTTAAGATTTTATCACAGAAATCACAAAACAAAACGCACAAAAACAAACAAACAAAAAACATATAGAACACAGAACAAAACACACACACACACACACACACACACAAAAAAAAAAAACAGAATCCCGGTGCCAAAACAGAAAAACAGATGAGCAATTCAACGTCTTGCTAAAGCTCTGGGGTAGGAGCGCATGCGTGTCCCTCGGCACCTCTCTAACCTTCCAGAGGAATTCCCTACAGAACGGAACAGAGGACAGAACGATTCTCATTACTATCCTGGACAGGAGTGAATGTGAGCCTCCCCAGGCCACCTCTCTGTCATTAGAAGAGATCTCCCTTAACCAGATATAAGATGTTATCAAGGTGCCACTTACCTATGGAGGCCTCCTCCACCAGGTACTTGCTAATAGTTTCAGTGCGGTGGTTCACTGCAGTGCTCCCCAGACCAACGGCTCACTCCAAGGCCTTGGAACATCTCAAGTTGTGCACCCCCTAGAGTGGCTCCCCAGCCCGTAGCCCTGGAGGGAAGGCCAGCTTCAGAATTTTCAGCAGTCTGGTCTTGTGATCTGGTCGGGCAGGGTCATCTCACTGGGGAACTCCAAAATGTTGGAATAGGATGCAAGAAAAGACCAGTGACTCCAATTAAAATCAAATTAAGGCAGGCTTATTATTAAAACTGGCCAGGCTGCCTCTCCCTCCAAAAATGGCCGGAACAAGACAGCAACACCACCTTTCCTACAGCCCAGCTATATAGCCCAGAAAGTTACACAAAAAGGGGGTTACAGATAACAGAACTTTGAAAGCATCACACTGATGGTAGTTTACATTTTTTTTGCTGGCCCCAACATCAGAAATTATGAGGACCATTAGAGACTCAGAGAGGGTCGTTGTCTGGCCTGGGAAGGCCAATATTTATTAGGTGTCACTAATGTTTCAGAGAGCACTGTTATCTGGTCAGAGAGCCAGGCATGGATGAGTTCAAGGCACAGACAGGCATTCCAAGCAGGTTCAGAATTTGCAGTAATTTATAGTAAAGCCCAAATTATCTTTTCATGGCTTTCTGGCAAGATGGCTCCCAATTCTAATAAAAGATCAGGTTGGGTCTATCAAGCCTGTCCTTTACTTTTGGAAACTCCTCTACAACCTGCAAGGTTGTGAACTCCTGACCATTTTACATTCCAGATATGTATTCACAGATTTTTTAACTCATGTCCTCCAACTGTGTCTTACTTGGGGTGAAGGTAATATCAAGGCATTGTTCTGGATGAGAGTGGGAAGATTTTTGTGTAGCACATATTTGCATACACATTTAGGAGATCACTCCTCCTAAACACTGATTTGGAACAGAAAATTCAATCTATGGGGGAGCTTCCTAGCTGAACAACATTATACATAAATACAAGTTCATTAAATAAATAGTTTTGGATCAGTGGATGATATATATTTCAAGATGGATTTAAATTGGCATATATATTGCTAGATTTTAATGTCCATGTGACTTTTGTGTTTATAATGTTTTGTGATTTATGTGGATTTATAATCAAATTTTCACAAGATTATTCTCAGAAATATTCATCCAACTTAAATACATACTTTTTTCCTAGTACTGAAAAGTAACTTCAGTGAATGGTGGATAAAAATCCTAATATTTCTACAGTAACTGACCCAGATTAACATCAATGCAATTAGATTCCTATGGGACATGATGTGTATTTTGATGTTCATTTTTATTCAACATTGGTACATTACTATTTCTGCAGTTTATGCACATTATATATAGTATGATATATAATGTTCAATCACTTCCTTCTTGAGAACACATGTATTCTTACAGGTTTCTTGACTATTCTTTTCATGAGACTTCTTTCCAAACACATTATTGTTGATTTCCATAATCACTTTTGAAACAAAACTCACACACCTTTCAGGATAAACCACAACCATAATATTACCATTAGATGTATAACTGGTTGCAGTGAATGATTGTATATCAATATGAGATTTCTTTTATATTTTCAGATATCAATTCAATCCATTATTTAAAGTAGAGCAAGTTATATTATTTACACACAGTATGGTTTATTCATGCATTATCTGCATATTCATAGACACAGGGTACACCTATTTGTACCCTCAATAGTAATTTATACATCTACAAAATATTGCTACAGAAATGGTGGAAGAAATACTCAAGTCACCTGATCTACATATACATTTTATCACAATAATATTCTGGACACAAAATGCAAAGGTCACACTTATGATTTTACCAAAGCCTAAATAAAAAGTGAGCATGGATTAATAAAAACATCCATGTCCTGGTTACCTAATGCTCTCAAAAGTCAATCCAATTTGTGACAACATATTAGTTTCTGCCTAAGGTTATATATTCAGACTCAAACCGTTGAAAATGTCTAAACAAATTACACACTTCATACTTTTACTGACTTCCTAATGTCTCTATTTATATCTGCTTTCCTACATATTTTCCCCAATTCGTCATTGTGACTGACTCTTTACATGTGCTGACATTCACATTCACTCTCTACCCGAAACCTTATTTGTAAAGAACTTTTGGTACAAATCCTATACTCATTCTTCTTTCTAAACCTACTGACTATCTTGCTAATCCTACAGACTATCCCTTTTTTATTGGATATTCTGTATGTTATTCAATCATCTAGTGTATACGATCCTATTTCTTTGTATATCAATTTATCTGAGACATCTGTGCAGAATATAATTCAAAGCAAAGTATGCTACTCAAGGGCCCAAAGTCCTACTTGGCTTCAAGTCTTCCCTAGATTTCTGTTTCCATACTTATATTTCACCTATATATTCTTGTAAATATCTCAGGTTCCCAATACCGTTATTCATCCAGCAGAATGATTCCTAACGCAAATAGAACATGATATTAACATTAAGCATACACTGTTCCCTCAATCTAACTTTACAGCAGTGCAGGGATAGAGTTGGTCTTACAATCCAGGAATATAGGGGATCTTCCACCTGCTGAGAATCTCAAAGATCCATGCAGAAATTATCCCTGAAGAAGATATAGAATGCTATGAAGGACCTGAGAGAGCAAAAGTCATTTTCCATGGCAAACAACCTGGTCAGGATGAAAAGATGTGTCTGAATAAGCCTCTCACATTTTAATGTAGACAAAATGGACCAAACCAACCCTGTGTGGAGATCTCTCCCCCAGTACCTATTGTTGATATACCATTCTAACTTGTGAAAGTGTCACAGGAAGTAGGGGCAGCCTCCATCTCATGGGACCTTAGGAAGAAACTGTTAGGACAAAGTGTTTTCCAAGGCTGTGAGCTCATTCAGTTCATGAAGGAAGTGACCTACCTCACTTCTTTGTGATGGAACTCTCTGAACTTGGGATCCCGGAAACCAGGCACCCAGGGTCAGGCCCAGTAACAGTCACAGAGATCTCACTTTTTTGGATTTATCATGGAAAGAGTCAGTCTTTCTTGGTACTTACAGATGTGAAGATGGCCAAATGCCAGAAAAAAATCTGAAGAGGTGTCTTCAGTGAGAATGCAGGTAGTGGCGGCTCAAAGCTGGCTCCTGACAACTTCACAGAGTGGGCCAAGGAGTCCAGATTTGAGAACAGACAGGCCATTTCGGGTGAACAAAGAATGGCTCACCAGGCAGAGGACACTCCGGTTAGTAACAGACCTTCTTGGGGTAAGGAGGTGCATTTGTGGGAATGAGTGTGGGTTTGTGGTTTTGTCTCATGTTCTGAGAATAGGTAGGAAAGTTGGTTTGTTTGGTTTGGAATGGACTGTTTCTATTAAGTCATTTGACAAGGCAAGTGTTTCTATGTCTGTGTATCCCACTGTGTCCGTGGGTGTAGACATTACAAAAGAAAATGCATCAATGGATGTGTCCTGTCTAGGAGAAATCTTCCCAACATTCACGCTGCCCAATTTATAAAAGGACAGAGGGTTGCCTTATTTGTGGGCAAGACCTGAAATCTTCCTAAGTTCCTGTTTTCTTCCTGAATTCTGGCCACTCTCCAGAATAGGCTCATGATTTTGTGACCAAGATAGGTACCACCTCCAAGCTCTGTGACTTGGCCATGTACTGGATAGCTGAAGGGAATGGCGAGAATCTCAGAAAACTCAGATATCAATGTTACCAGGAAAGTCTCAGTGGAGAAACCCTGCTTTGGGACTTTTGCTTACCTATTGTTCTATAGCACTGAATGTCAGGAAGGTCTTTGCCTAAGGCCACCCCGTTGTGAAGCCTGAATAAAACAGTTCTCTAATGTAAATGAATGGGCATCACCTGTCCCTTTTTGAGTAATTGATTTCGAAAGGGATGTGTCTGAATCAGCCTGTTGGCCCTGTGTGAGGCTGTGGCTTAGATTCTCAGCACCTGATGGATCTAAAGAAAGATGCCATGTGTGCATCCAAAACCAAAATGGCCAAAAGAGTACTCATTATGGATGAAGTCTCTCGCCTTCCTCTGTAAGTTTCCTGACCTCCATAAGGTGAGAATAGGAATCCTTTGGGTCAAATGAGTTTTTCAAAGCCCTTCAGAGTCTAGCCCATTGGTGCTTGGGTTTTCTCATGACCCCAATCCACATGAAGAATCTAAACCCCACAGTCAGTAGGCCTCAAATTGGAGAAGTGGAACAGTAATAATGGTAGGCCTATTTGATCACTCCTGGTTCCGAGGAAGGGTTTCCAGGCCACCCTGACTTTAGGCAAATGATGGGCAAGGGAGCTTATTTTGGACACTGTCTTGTCCAGCGCCCCTCATAGAAACCTCCAGCTAGAGGTTATGATGAGTGTCTATGTGGAAAAGATGAGGGCCATATGGGAGTGTTTTCGTTTAAATTTTGGTCATTTGTGTGGCGATTGGAAGAAATCACTGGGTCCACCTGGGCTTGAACTCTAGTGTGAATCCCTATAGAGACTGAATTCTGAAACTGACCTCAGAGAAGTATTGCCATGAGCTTTGTTGGGATTTTAGGAGCCCACGCATGAGAGTAGCCCTTATAAACTTAGATCAAGGCCACAGAGCACTGGGAATCTCAGCCAAGATAATCCATGATTTTCTTCTTAAAGTCTTGGCAGCCATAGCTGAGAGTCAAAACACACATGTACCTCACATTGTAGACTTCAATTGGACTGGCTTCATGTGACCTTTTGACAACTCTTTGGGAAGCCTTGCCTATGAGAGTTCTCCAGAGTTTCATTGAAATGAGCTTCCTCAACATTTAATGGTTTTTGAAAACCACAGTTCCTCCAACTTCATCCTCAAAAAAATGGCTAGATAAACACCATGAAATTTTTGGAATTCCCATGACCAGGTGGCACTGGAGAATCTTTGGATGTCCTATTGCTAATCATGAGTGTATCAGACAGTGCCTTGACTGACTAGGTTTCTTGAAAATTGTGTAGAACAGAGATGCCAGTAAGTTGGAGCCTGCAAATTAGTGGGCCTAGAGCAGTGGTGTGAAGGTGTGTGATAAAATGTGTGGTGGGGCCATGTGGATCTGCCACTGGCTTCCAAATGGCTTGTGAATGACATGGTACAGCCAGCAGAACCTTCCATGTAAAGGCATCTTTTTGTATAGGGAGATTTCAAGGCAATGTTCAGAATCAGGTTGCTATGGACAAAGGGGCAACCCATGTGGGATAGAATCCTGGTTGGTGCATTCACATGCAGACCGTGACCTCCACACATGACAGAACTCCCTCCAGCACTGTGTCCCAGTTGATCTCCTTGTATTTCATGAAGAAAATACCAAAGTCCCAGTGCAGCAGCAAGAACCACCACGAAAAGTGGAGGAGGACCAAATGGCTTCACAGTTCACACGGTGAGTCACTTAGCTCCCAGTGGCCATAGTTTAACTACAAAGAGAGTATTCGCACTGCTGCCTCATGTTCATTGGAAAATTAGAAACAATGTCCTCCAGGTCACATAGATGCAGACCCAGCTTTGATGGTCTCACTAGAAAGTAAGCTAAAGCTACTGACAACAACATATATTTCAAGTGCCCAACCTCAGAGGCAGTTTATCAAGAAGTCTTTAGGCCAGCAGAACTCCATGTTTGTGGAGTGTTTACCATGTGCCTTACTTTTGGAAACTGCTCTACCACTTCCAAGTTTGTGAAATCCTGAGTATATTCCATTCCACATATGCATTCACAGATTTTCTAACTCTTCTCCTCTAATTGTGTCTTACTTGGGGCGAAGTTAATGTCAAGGCATTGTTGTGGATGAGAGTGGGAAGATTTTTGTGTAGCACATATATGCATACACATTGGATTCATTTTCCAATTTTCCATTCGAAATACTTAATTCCTGACACTAACTCATAAACTACTAGACTCTGACTGCTAATCCTAATATGATGGAGAAAACTAACCCAAACAGAATAGAAATACAAGCAGTTCAAAGGAGGCATGGTGTATATTTGGACTTGCCATTTGCATTATGAAGGGTAGGTGTTATAAATCTAGTTAATTTTTAATTGAAATAGTTCTCATTGTGTTTTTAAAGTTAATAAATATATAAATTCCTGTCTCCCTTTCCCTGTAGCCTATTCAGAACATGTATTTTTAAATGCACATATAGAATCCTACCTGGTATCACATGTACATTCTTGTGAGGTGGCTGACTTGGCAGATACAAATTATGAGAAGAGATCACTCCTCCTAAACCCTGTTGGATCTTAAAATTCAACCTATGGGTGAGCTTCCTAGTTGAACAACATTAAACATAAATCCATGTTCAGTAAAAGAAATATTTTTGCATCTGTGGATGATATATATTTCATGATAAATTTCAATTGGCATATATATTGGTAATTTAATGTCTCTGCATGTGTGTTTTTTGTATATATATACTCTCCAGATTTTTCAAAATATGAAATATATGTGTCTTATATACACTCCCTAAATTCATTCATGTTCATGTGTATGGATTTATAATCACGTATTCACAAGATTATTCTCAGAAATATTCATCCACCTGAAATACATATTTGTTACCAGTACTGAAAACTAACTTTAGTTAACGTTGCATACAAATACTAAATTTGTACAGTAACTGACCCAGTTTAACATCAATGCAAGTAGATTACTATGGGACATGATGTGTATTTTGACATTCATTTTTATTCAACACTGCTACATTACTATTTCTTCAATTTATGCACATCATAAGATATATATTTCATCCACAAGTTAGCAAACTTATAGGCATTTGTTTCACTTTCAATAACTTCCTGCTTCAGAACACATGGATTCCTCCAGGTTTCTTGTCTGGTCTTTTCATGAGACTTCTTTCCAAACACATTATTTTCAACTTCCATAATCAATTTTGAAGCAAAACTCACACACTCTTCATGATAAATCATAATCCTAATATAACGTTTAGATGTTTTACTGGTTGGAATGAATGTATGTATATCAATATAAGATTTCCTTTATATTTTCAGATATCAATTGAATCCATTATTAAATTTGGAATCCATTATATTATTTATTCACAGTATTGTCTATTCATGCATTATCTCTATATTCATATCACAGGGTACACCTATTTGTACCCCCAATAATAATTTGTACATTTCGACACAGAAGCAATGGTCACACTTATTATTTTACCAATGTAAATGTCAGGCGAGCATCGGAGGAAGAGACTACCAGGGACTGTCTAATGCAACAGCCAAAAGTTTATGGGGGTCCAACATGCTGGGGCTCAGAGCTCCCTTGAATAGAGCAGAGAGCCCTGAGAACAGCTTAAGCAGAGCTTATATACTTTCCTTTGAGAGGGCAGGGAGGGAAGATTATTGATGGGTCAGCCCGAGTGGGCAGTTTGCGTGCAAATGGGTGAGGGAGTACATTCTGCAGTTTTGCAGTTGGTACAGAACATTCAGGGAACAAGATTAGCGAACAGTTCTCAAGATATCAACAGTGTTTTGTTAAGCATACCGTAAAACTGGAAGTGACAATTACCTATTTTATTTACCTTTCATTCCCCACTTTCTTTTGGTTACATTAAATCATAATAGTGATCATTGAGGATGTCACATTTTATGTTTGCTAGTGTGGTATATTGATTTCTGATTACCATAAGTTTAACTTGTCCAATTTGAGCTTGGAGAAAGGAAACTACACGGTTGAGCAAACAGGGTCCTACAGTTAGCAATAATGTGAGGATTATTAATGGACCGGCCAGGGCTGATAAAAGCATAGTTACCCAGGGGGACTCTGTGAACCAAGACTCAAACCACCCTTTTTGGGCCTCTCTCTCTTGTTGATGCTCTTCAATGCGTCTTCTTAATTTAATCATAGATTCTTTTACAACTCCAGTATGGTAGGCATAATAACAACATTCTTCCCTCAATGCAGGACAAAGGCCCCTTCTCTCATGAAGAGGAGGTCGAACCCTCGCCTGTTCTGTAAAACAACTTCAGAGAGAGAGGTTAAAAATTCTTGTAAAGCTGTGATGGTGGTTTTTTAATATCTTTAAGTTTTGGTCTATTGCTGCTTCTAATTGGGTCATTTGTTGTGTCCCATGGATTAGGGCAGTGGTTCCTGTGCCCTTCTCTGCAGCAACTACTATTCCTCATAGGATGGCTAAAGTGAAGGATACAGGTTGCCAGCGGAACCGGGTTGTATGCCCCCCTATTTGAAATTTAAATGATCCTGCCTCATGATAGAGCACTCGGGGAAACATCTGCACCATTACATAATTAATCACATCTGTTGATAATTTTATGAATAAACAATGTTTAAGTATATAGAATTATACTGTTGTAGGTATGGACAAGGCAAGGCACCTAAGATAGCACCAAAGATAGGGAAACAGTCCTATTTGGTTGCAACCGGATATAGAGGGCATTGCTTCTGTTGTAATCAATTAATCCCCTGAATCCCAAGTTTAGGTAGTTTCAGAATTTTGTACCCAACATGTAAGGGAAAAGACTCAGAAATTCACAGTCTGCAGAAGTTCACAAAAAGCAGTTTTTGGTTCTGTTTTTATTTTCCTCTTCTCTGGGAAAGATAACTTATTAAGGACACCTGGGAGGGGGAGAGCTTTTTTCTTCTCTTTTATTTTCTCCCTGCCAGCTGTTACCATGGAGCCCAGTTGGTAACTTCTTTATCTTGGAAATGTAGCCATCTCTGGAAGCCTCAGCTCAAGGCCAGAGGCCTTGTTCACATATTTTGTGAAAAACTAGTAAGGGGGTGTCTAGCTTAGAAGGGCTGATTTTTCCAGCCAGTGGCCAAGTATAACAGAGCAACACGAAAAGAGGAAGTTTATCTACACTGAACTCTTTTATAAAGACTTTGTTGCTGAAAGTCCTAAAGTCAGCCACGATGAAGACTTCTGGAGAAGGCCATTTAAGATTTTTCTGTGGGCCTGGTACAGAGGGGAAGACGGGGAAGGCGGGGGGTGAGAGCAGTTCTGTGGTTCTGAGAATGAGGAAAAAGAGATATAAAACAATAATGGGAAAAGGGTTTGGGATTTTCCTGGCAACAAAACTTGAGCAGTAGAACAGGTAGAGCAGATGGGAAGACGGGAATGAGTATCTAAAAAGCCTGTGAGGGACTTTAAATTCTTAGTAACCTGTTTTTAGTGATGACAAAGCAACTTTAAAGGCCATTTTCATTACATCTTGGATAGGCGTCTGAGGGCACTCCTCAGCTGGTTTGAGCTTTGGGTTAGCTGGTAAGAGGACCTGGTGGGACCCGGTGTGGGCACTGACAGGAGAAGAGAGGAGTGAGTGGGTGGAAGGGTACCTCAGTACCTGCTGCCTCAGCATGGGGGCAATGGTCTGAGAACCAGAGGAGGTTTGGGGTTTTGATCTAGTAATTGGAGGGGAGAAATCAGGTTGTTGATGTGAGAGTGACAGCAGAGAATCTGGAGCAGAAGGATCTATTGGAGAAACATATTTCGTGATGTGAGCAAAGGAGGGAAAAGGCCTACACATAGGGGAATTTTCTTCAATCCTTTTGATCACTTGCCGAAGTTGAAATAGTCACACAGAATTTGAGGATCTAGAGACCCCTCTGGGGGCCATCGGTTTTGGTTGTCAAATTGGTAATATGGCCAATGCTGTGAACTGAATTTGATGAGGAGTTTGGGTTCCACCAGGCAGCCCCTGTATGCTCACATCCCCATGACTTACGGAAGAAGACGGCTTTTCCCCCACACAGCCGTGGTTGTTTGTGGCTTTGATAGTCCACCGGGCAAACATAGTAATCTAGGCTAGCCAACCTGCATCAGGCTTGCGTGTTCCTACATCCATAATATTTGTTTCCATTATCTATGGTACGGGAGAAATTTAATGGAATTTTAGTGGGATCCTCTTCATCAGAGATATCCCAATTGGAAAGACGTATACCCAGCTGACAAATATCTGGGTGGAGAGTTGGCCACCAGGTCCCTAAGGGGGCTGTATGTGAGACAGACCATACTTCTTGTCTAATAGGATTTGTGATCAGCCATCGCTGCTGAATGGGCTGATGATGGTTAGGACTAGTGGTGGCCAAGGGGAGAGTCTATAGCCTTATCCACATGGCAAATATGCAATTTGAAAGGGTTACCAGTCTTTTCCACTTTCAAGCCAGTGTCTGGACAGGGCACAGGCTTGAGATGAGAATTAGGATCCAGGAAGTGATTCCGTCTACCTTTACCACTGTAGGTTTTATAAGTAGCACCTGGTATGGTCCTGTCCAGCGGGGTTCCAGGGATGACACCTGATGTCATCTTATGTAGATGAAGTCTCTTTTTTGATATCGATGTGGAGTCTCCTTTTCACCAGGTTGGTAGGCAGTGGCCAGCTGTTTTGACAGGTATCCCTGAGTTCTTTCAATAGCTTTAAGTTTGTCAAGCAAGGGGGTGTGGAAGGGATCGGTAGGTCTTAGAGTTGTGGTTAGGTCCTTACTGGAGGAGGGGCCCCATAGAGAATTTTATAGGAGGTGAGGTTACACAAAGAAACAGAGGGAGTATTTCTTGCATGAAACAGTGCATAAGGCAGGAGCATAGTCCAATCTTTGATGCCCTCTCTAAGCTTAATTTCGTTAAGGTCTCTTTAATGGTTCTATTAATTTTTTTAACCTGTCCTGAGCTCTGGGGTCTATAAGCACAATGTAACTTCCAATTTATCCCCAGGATCCTGGCTAACCCCTTACTTACCTGGGCCAGGAACGCCGGTCCATTATCAGACCCTATTACCTTAGGTAGGCCGTATCATAGAAAAATATCTTTCAGGATTTTCTACCACCATTTGTGCCTTTTTTTTTTGTGGGGAAGGCTTCAATCCATCCTGAAAATATATCTACAAACACTAGGAGATATTGAAGTCCATACCTTGCTTACTAAATTTCAGTAAAGTCCACTTCCCAGAATTTCCTGGTCTGGTTGCTCATAGGCGCTTTCCTACAGGAAGCTTGGAAGGGTAATTGTTCTATTGACAGAACGGACAGGGTTTTGTTACCCGTTCAGTTATGTCCTTTCGCTGTGAGTCGGTTAGTGGAAAACTCTGTTCTTGATCCTTCAGGAATGCCTGCAGTTTCTTTGGACCAAGGTGTGTGAATTGATGTACATTTTTAACGTAGTGTAGGGCTTTCTGAAATTGCAGGCTTGGCTCAGTGAAGTTGAGGAGTTCAGTGCCAGTGTCGTAAGATGTTATCAAAAGCTTGCTGGTGCTCAGGGGTCCATTGGAATTGGGCATCTCCCTTTAACAGCGGGTATAAAGGAGAAGTTAAGGACACAAACACAGGAATCCATAACCTGCAAAACCCAGTAGTCCCAAGAAACTCTTTGTGTTGTCTGCTGCTGGGGGGGGGGGTATCTGCACAACCGTTTGTTTTCTGGGCTCAGTGAGCCAACGTTTACCACCTCTAAGGGAATAGCCCAGGAAGACTACTTCTTGCTGGCAAATTTGGGGTTTTTTGGAAGAAGCTCTATACCCGAGTTGAGCAAGCTTACATAATAGTGCTTGGTTCCCAGACTCACAGTTTTCCTTGGTGTTGGCTGCAGTAGCAGGTCATCCACGTATTGAAGCTGGGTGACTTCGGGGTGCATAGTTCTGAAGTTGTTGACATCTCTGTGGAGGGCTTCATCAAAGAGAGTGGGGGAGTTTTTGAACCCCTGTGGGAGTCTAGTCCATGTTAGTTTACCATACGTTCCGGTTTCTGGGTCTACCCACTCAAAAGCAAACAGAAACTGACTGTCTTTATGCAGAGGCATGCAAAAGATAGCATCTTTATGTCCATACCATTTCTACTCAGGGTTCAGAGTGATAAGAAGATTGTACAAATTATTTACCGTGGGGTGAATGTCCTGCACTCTGTTGTTGATCTCTCTTAGGTCTTGAACGGGGATAGTCCCCAGTTCCTGGATTTTTTACTGGTAGCAGGGGAGTGTTCCAGGCCGATTGACAGGGCCTTAGGACCCTAAAGCCAGATATTTCTGAATATGGGGCCTTAACCCATCTTTAGCATTTTTGCTCAGAGGATGTTGTTTGACATTGATTGGGGAGGCTGAGGTTTTTAACTCCACTGTTCTTGGAGGTTGTTTCATGGCTAGTCCTAACCCAACAATTTTTGCCCAGGCATCTGGGTAATCTGTTATCCATTTCTGGGGTAGCTTGCCTGTTTGATCATTCTTGGGGTGTGTGAAAAGTGGATGTTCATCTTTGACTGACATTTATAAAGCCATGACTATAGGAGTTTTTAATGAAGGATTTAGAAATTTCATTTTGGGGCCTTCGGGGTTAAAAGTTGTTTTGGCCCGGAGCTTACTGAGCAGATCTCTGCCCATCAATGGGGCCAGGCATTCTGGGATTACTAGGAAGGAATGTTGGATTTTTCCTTTCCCCATGTCCATGGTCCTCTTAGTTGTCTAAGTCTGATATTTACTGCTGTTAGCCCTTTGAACTAGAGACCTTTTATTTGATAGAGGGCCCAGTGGGGCCTTAAGGGCTGAGTATACTGCTGCTGTATCCACTTCAAAGTTTATGGGGTCCCCTTCACTTCAAAAGTTACCCTGAGCTCGGGGAAGGGATCTGAGCCCCGACATTCTCAGTCAACCTCCAGAGTCAGAAAGGCTGTCTGGCGTGGCTGTCTCTTTCTAGGGCACTTTTTGGCTCAGTGTCCTTTTTCTTTACAGTAGGCACATTGATCTGAGGCCAAGGGTGGCCTCTGGTGGGGACCCAGGTATCGTTTCTTGTCTCCCTGTTTCTTAATTTCTGGCCTATTTATTGTTGTGACCAGGACCTTAGTTAATACCTTCATCTGTCTTTTTCATCTGTCATCCTCCCTTTGCTCCCTTTTGTTCTCTCTGTTTCTCTCTTATAGGATACTTTCTCGGCTACCCTGAGTAAATCTCTCAAAGTCATATCTTTTTTTTTTTTTTAATTAATTTTTATTGTAGGTTGTTCAAAACATTACATAGTTCTTGATATATCATAATTCACACTTTGATTCAAGTGGGATATGAACTCCCATTTTTACCCCATATACAGATTGCAGAATCACATCAGTTGCACATTGATTTACATATTGCCATTCTGGAGTCTGTTGTATTCTGCTGCCTTTCCCATCTAAGTATTGTAACTTTCTTTTAATATCCAGATCAGCTTGCCCAATGAAGGCCATCATGACATATGTCTTTTGATCCTCTGCCTGAAGATCGAAAGGAGTAATCTCCTATACGCCTCCATAATTCTCTCTAGAAACATAGAGGGATATTCATCAGGCCCTTGAATAATCTCTCTTACCTTGGCCAAATTATTTGGTTGGCTAGCGGCCGGTTGGAAACCCACTATTAGGGCCCGGCAATAAGTGGACAGATGCTCCCTACCTTCAAAGGTGTCGGGGTCCCAGTTGGGTCAGTTCAAGGGTAAGCCGGCTTTGATTATGTTGGGAAGTTGTGTTGGTCACCCATCTGGTCCGAGGATATTTTTTTCTAGCTTCCAGAAAGTTTCTCTCTCGTTCCTCTGTCATGAAGAGAATCCCTAGGATTTGTTGGCAGTCATCCCAAGTAGGCAGGTGTGAAAACGCCAGGGAGTTCTTTGAGTTCTTTTAGCCGGGCCAGCTTTCTCCAGGGAAGGAGGGGCTGTGTGTGTGACAAGGGGGAGTCATCTGGTGGGCGCTGGGCCGGCCTAGCTTTCTCCAATGGCGGAGAGGCTGAGTCAGCAGCAAAGGAATCACTTAGAGGTTGTTGGGGGTTGGTGGATGACGGCAGTGGATAAGAAGGGTAGGAGAGTCCAGTAGAGTCTTGAGACTCAGGGAGAACAGAGGTTGGAGGAGGAAGAGCAGAGGGTTTGTGAGATAGAATCATGGTGGAAGGAGTAGGAGTGGGCGCAGAGACAAAGAAAGGCTTCACCCATGTAGGAGGAGATTTGCAGAGGTCCTGCAAAGTTAAGATATATGGCTGTTGATCTGGATGTCTATGTGGCCCTGGTTGAAAGACAAAATCTCTGACGTTTCAAATTAGTGGGAAGTAGATGTTTCTAGGGGCTATCCAACTCCAAAGGTGGGTCATTCTGAGGCACAGAGGGTCTGCCAGGTCCAGCAATTTACTGAAAAAGAAAGATTCTGGGCCTTGCACAGACTTTGGTCCAGTGATCAAGGGTCAGGAAGAGAGGTGTTGAAGTGCTCTGTCCCAAAATGAGAGATACACAAACAGTGAAAGAAATCACACACTACACTGACAAGACAAGACAATAAAGACAGGCAATGGACGTCCAATACTGAGGCCAGGACTGAGTAGCCGGCAAAACCTGATGGGCTGGCAATACTGAATCCGAAGCAAAATATCACTGAGTCAAGGAGACTATTGTTCCTCGATTTCCTGAGTCCTCTGGGGCATCCCCCAGGGACGTGGCCTGTGGCTCTGTGACACGTATGTCAGCCTCTGTCAGAGAGAGCTCACGCTCATCACCAATAGCCATTTTGCCAAGCCCTAACCTGAAACCTAAAACCAAAAAGAGTTCCCTTACTTACCCTGAAAAGAGCCCCTTGGGGATCTTTCATCCGCCGCTGCCGGATCTTGCTCGTGCCTCCAGATGTAAAGGTCGGGCAAGCATCAGAGGAAGAGACCACCAGAGGAATGTCTCAAGCAACAGTAAATGGTTTATTATGGGTCCAGCATTCTGGGGCTCAGAGCTCACTTGAATAGAGCAGAGAGCAATGAGAACAGCTTAAGCAGAGCTTATATGCTTTCCTTGGAGAGGGCAGGAAGGGAAGTTTATTGATGGGTCAGGGCAAGTGGGTGGTTTGCGTGCAAACGGGTGAGGGTATACATTTGCAGTTTGGCAGTTGGGGACAGCACATTCTGGAAACAAGATTAGCAAACAGTCCTCAAGACTTCAACAGTGTTTTGTTAAGCATACAGAAAAACAGTAAGTAACAAGTACCTATTTTATTAACCTTTCACCAAAGCCTAAATGGAAAGTGAGCATGGATTACTAAACACATCCATATCCAGGTTGCCTAACGCTCTCAAATCAATCCTATTGGTGACTACATATTTGTTTCTTCTTAAGATAATATATTCAACCTCAACCCTGTTGAAAATGACTAATCCTATCACTCACTTTATATTTTCCTGATTTCCTAATGTCTCTATTGATATCTGCTTTCCTACATATTTTCCCCAGTTCATCATTGTGACTGACTCTTCACATGTGCTGACATTTACATTCACTCTTTATCCGAAACCCTATTGCTAAAGAACTTTTGGGCCAAATCCTATACTCACTCTTTTTTCTAACATACCGACTATCTTCCTAATCCTAAAGACTATCCCTTTTTGACTGGATGATCTCTTCGACAAGCAATCATCCAAGGTACAAGGTCCTATGCCATTGTATATTGATTTATCTGAGACATCTGTGCAGAACATAATTCAAAGCTAAGTATCCCAATCAACAGCCCAATGCCCTTCCTGGATTCAAATATTATCTAGATTTCTGTTTTCAAACTTATATTTCACCAATATATTCTTGTAAATATCGCAAGTTCCCAATACCATTATTCATTAAGCAGAATGATTCCTAACTCAAATGAAACATGTTATTAAGCCTAACCATACATTGTTCCCTCAAACTAACTTTACAGAAGAGCCGAGACAGAGTTTATCTTACAATACAGTAATGTAGGGGATCTTCCACCTGCTGAGAACATCAAAGGACCATGCAGAAATTATACCCTGAAGAAGTTGCAGGCAGCTATGAAGGACCTAAGAGGGGAAAAGTCATATTCCATGGCAAACAACAGGGTCAGTATGAAGGGATGTGTCTGAATCAGCCTCTCCTTTCGTAATGTAGAGAACTGATGAAACCATGCCTGTGTGGAGAGCTGTTTACAGGTGCCTATGGTTGATATACCATTCTAACTTGTGAAAGTGTCAAAGGAAGTAGGGGCAGCCTCAATTTCATGGGACCTTTCGAAGCAACTGTTAGGACAAAGTGGTGGCCAAGGTAGTGACCTCATTCAGTTCCTAAAGAAAGTGACCTCACCTCTCTTCCTTGGTGATCAAAAAATCTGAAATTGTGATGCAGGAAGCCAGGCACCCAGAGCCAGTCCCAGTCCCAGTCCCAGTGGTCTCTCTTGTTTGGATTTACCAAGGACAGAGTCAGTCTTCCTTGGTACTGACTGATATGAGGATTGTCAAATGGCAGAAGAGCTCTGAAGAGGGGCCTTTCCTGAGAAAGCAGGTATTGGTTCACCACTGGCTCCTGACAACTTCACAGTGTTGGCCAAGGAGACCAGATCTGAGAAAGGACAGGCCATTTCAGGGGAACATAGTATGGCCCACCAGTTAGAGGACACTCCAGATAGTCACAGACCTACTTGGGTTAAGGAGGTGCCTTTGTGGGTGTTCAGTGAGTTTGTGCTTTTCTCTCATGTTCTGAGAATAGGTAGAAAAGGCAGTTTTTTTTGGTTGGAGTGGACTGTTTCTAGTAAGTCGTTTGACAAGGCTAGTGTTTCTAAGTCTTGAGTATCCCACTGTGTCCGTGGTTGTAGACATTAGAAAAGAGAAGGCATCAAAGGATGTGTCCTGTCTAGTAGAAAACTTCCCAGCATTCATCCTGCCTAATTGAAGAATGGACTTTGGTTTGCCTTATGGATGGGCAACACCTACTAAATTCCTAAGTTCCTGTTTTCTTCCTGAATTCTGGCCACTCTCCAGAATAGTCTCATGGTTTTGTTTCCAAGATATGTACCACCTCCAAGCTCTGAGACATGTCCATATACTTGATAGCTGTAGAGAATGGGAACATCTTAGAAAACTCAGATATCAGTGTGACCCGGAAATTCTCAGTGGAGAAACCCTGCTTTGGTTCATTTGCTTACCTATGGTTCTGTTGTCCTGGAAGGTCTTTGCCTCAGGCCACCCATTTGTGAAGCCTGAAGAAAACAGTTTTCAAATGGAAATGAATGGGCATCACCTGTGGATCTTTGCTTAATTGCTTGTAAAAGGATGTGTCTAAATCAGCCTCTTGGCCCTGTATGAGGTTGTGGCTTAGATTCTCAGCACATGATGGATCTAAAGATAGATTGCATGTGTGCAATCAAAACAAAAATGGCCAAAATCTGTCATTGTTGATGAGTCTCTTGCCTTCCTCTGTTAGGATTCTGACCTCTATCAAGTGAGAATAGGGATCCTTTAGGTCAAATGAGTTCTTTGAAGAACTGCAGAGGTGCTTGTGTTTTCTTGTGACTCCAAATCACTTAAAGAATCTATCCCTGAGAGTCAGTAGGCCTCAAATTGGAGAAGCAGGCCTATTGGATCACTCCAGGTTCACAGGAAGGGTGACCATGCCACCCTGACTTTAGGCAAATGAGGGGCAAGGAAGATTATTTCGGACACTCTCTTGGGATGCGTCCCACATGAAAAACTCCAGCCAGAGGTAATGATGAGTGTCTCTCTGGAAGAAGGTGAGGACCATGTGGAAGTGTTTTGGTTTTAATTGTAGTCATTCGTGTGGCAGTTGGAAGAGATGACTGGATCCACCTGGGCTTGAACTCTGGTGTCATTCCCCTTAAACACTCAGTTCTGGATCAATCATCAAAGAAGTATTGCCATGAATTGTGTTAAGAATTTAGGAGGCCATGCATGAGAGTCTCCATTGGAAACTGAGATCTAGTCCTAGGGTGGCTTTCCACAGAGCACTGGGAATCTCAGCCAGGATATCAAATTATTTTTTTCTGAAAGACTTGGAAGCCATATTTGCTAGTCAAAACACACATGGACCTCAATTGTAGACCTCGATGGGCCTGGATTCATGTGACTTTTAGGCCACTCTTTGGGAAGCCTTGCCTGTGAGAGTTCTTCAAATTTTTCATTGAAATGAGCTTCCTCACCATTGAATGATTCCTGAATGATTTGAAAGCCATAGTGCTTCCAACTTCATAATTGAAAATTGGCTAGATAAATACCATGAAATTTTTGAAATTCCAATGACCAGGTGGCAATGAAGAACATTTGGATGTCCTGTTGCTGATCACGAGTGTACCAGACAGTGCCTTGATTGACTGGTTTTGATGAAAATGGTGTAGAACAGAGATCTCAATAATTTGGATCCTGCTGAGTAGTGGGCCTAGAGCAGTGGTGAGCAAATGTGTGATAAAACATCTGAGGTGGGGCCATGTGGATCTGCCATTGGCTTCCAAATGGCTTGTGACTGACATGGTGCAGCCAGCAGACCCTTATATGTAAAGGCAACTTGTTATATGGAGAGGTTTCAGTGCAATGTTCAGAATCAGGTTGCTATGGTCAAGGGGGCATCCTATGTGGTATACAAGCCCTGTTGGTGCATTCTACTGCAGACCCTGATCCACCACACGTGACAGAACTCGCGGCAACACTGTGTCCCAGTTGAACTCCTTGTATTTCGTGAAGCAAATACCAAACTCCGAGTGCAGCAGGAAGAAACATTAGGAAAAGTGGAGGATGATGAAATGGCTTCGCAGTCCATATGGGGAGACACTTAGCCCCCAGTGGCCACAGTTTACATACAAGAGAGAATTCAGCACTGCTGCTTCATGTTTATTGGAAAATTATAAACCATGTCCTCCAGATCACAGAGATGAAGACGCAGCTTTGATGGTCTCACTAGAAAGGAAGCTAAAGATCCTCACAAAAACATATATTTCAAGTGCCCAACCTAGAGACAGTTTCTCCAGACGTCTTTAGGCAGGCAAATCTCCATGTTTGTAGAGTTTTTACACTGTCCCTTACTTTTGGAAACTCCTCTACAATCTCCAAGGTTGTGAACCCTAAGCATTTTCAATTTCAGATATGTATTCAAAGATTTTCTAACTCTTCTCCTCTAATTGTGTCTTACTTGGGGTGAAGGTAATGTCAAGGCATTGTTCTGAATGAGAGTGGGAAAATTTTTTTGTAGTACACATTTGCATACACATTGATCCATTTTCCAATTTTCCATTCGAAATACTGAATCCCTGACACTAACTCATACCCTACTAGACTCTGACTACTAATCCTAATATGATGGAGAAAAATAAACAAAAAAAATGAAAATACAAGCAGTTCAGAGGAGGCATGGTGTATAGTTGGACTTCCCTCTTGCATGATAAAGGGTCGGTTTTATAAATCTACTCAATTTTTAATTGAAATAGTCCTCCATGTGTTTTTTTTTAAAGAGAGAGTTAGAGAGGAGAGAGAGAATTCTATAATATTTATTTTTTTAGTTATTGGCGGACACAACATCTTTGTTTGCACGTGGTGCTGAGAATCGAACCCATGCCGCACGCATGCAAGGCGAGCGCGCTACCACTTGAGCCACATCCGCAGCTCTCTCCATGCGTTTTTAAAGTTAACAAATATGTGAATTCCTGTCTCCCTTTCTCTGTAGCCTACTCAGCACATGTACTTTTTATATGCACACATAGATTCCTACTTGGTATCACACGTATATTTTTATGAGTTGGCTGACTTGGCAGAAACAAATTGTAAGAAGAGATCAGTCCTCCTAAACGCTGTTGGAACTGAAAATCCAAACTATGGGTGAGCTTCCTATTAGAACAATATTATACATAAACCCATGTTTAGTAAAATAAATATTTTTGCATCTGAGGGTGATATATATTACATGATGAATTACAATTGGCATATATATATTGATACTTTTTAATGAATTTTTGTGTTTTTTTGTCTATATATATTATATATATATATATATATATATATATACACATACACTCTACAGATTTTATAAAATATGAAATATATTTGTCTTATATACACTCTGTAAATTCATTCATGTTCATGTATGTGGATTTATAATCAACTTTCACAAGATTATTCTCAGAAATAATCATCTACCTGAAATACATATTTGTTTCCCAGTGCTGAAAACTAACTTCAATCAATGGTGCTTACAAATCCTAATATTTCTACAGTAACTGACCCAGTTTAACATCAATGCAAGTATATTCCTATGGGACATGATGTCTATTTTGACATTCATTTTAATTCAACACTGGTACATTACTATTTCTTCAGTTTTTGCACATCATAGGATATATATTTCATTCACAAGTTCACAAATTTATAGGAGTTTGTTTCACTTTTAATCACTTCCTGCTTCAGAACACATGTATTCCTCCATGTTACTTGACTGGTCTTTTCATGAGACTTCTTTCCAAACACATTATTTTCGATTTCCATAATCAATTTTGAAGCTAAACCCACACACTCTTCAAGATAAACCATAACATTAATATTACCATTAGATGTATAAGTGGTTGGAATGAATGTGTGAATATCAATATAAGATTTCCTGTACATTTTCACATTTCAATTCAATCCATTATTAAAGTTGGAACCAGGTATGCTATTTATTCACAGTATGGTCTATTAATGCATTATCTCTATATTCATAGACACAGTGTACACCTCTTTGTTCCCCCAATACTAATTTATACCTCTTCAAAACATTGCTCCCAAAAATGGTAGAAGAAATATTCATGTCACCTTATCTATCTATCTATCAATATATATATATTTCTTTTTTTTATCACAGTAATATTCTGGACACAAAAAACAAAGGTCATACTCATGATTGTATCAAAGCCTAAATGGAAAGTGAGCATGGATTACTAAAAACAACATATCCAGGTTGCCTAATGCTCTCAAATGTAAATCCTATTGGTGACTACATATTTGTTTCTTTCTAAGATTATATATTCAACTTCAAGCCTGTTGAAAATGTCTAATCCTATCACTCAGTTTATACTTTGCCTGATTTCCTTATATCTCTATTGATATCTGCTTTCCTACATATATTCCCCAGTTCATCATTGTGTCTGACACTTCACATATGCTGACATTTACATTCAATGTCTACCTGAGACCCTATTGCTAAAGAAATTTTGGTCTAAATCCTATACTCACTCTTATTTCTAAACCTACTGACTATCTTCCTAATCCTACTGACTATTGCTTTTTGACTCGATGTTCTCTTCGACAATTAATCATCCAAGGTATAAGGTCCTAAACCATTGTATTTCAATTTGTCGGAGACATATATGCAGAACATAATTCAAACCTAAGAATCCCACTCAAGGACCCAATGCCCTTCTGACTTCGAATCTTACCTAGATTTCTGTTTTCATACTTACATTTCACCTATATATTCTTGTAAATATCACAGGTTCCCAATACCATTATTCATGGGGCAGAGAGATTCCTAACCCAAATCAAACATGTTATTAACCCTAAACATACACTGTTCCCTCAATCTAACTTTACAAAAGAGGAGGGACAGAGTTGGTCTTACAATACAGGAATGTAGGGGATCTTCCACCTTCTGAGAACATCAAAGGTCCATGCAGAAATGATCCCTGGAGAAGATATAGGCAGCTATGAAGGACCTGAGAGAGGAAAAGTCATCTTTTATGGTAAACAACCTGGTCAAGATGAATGGATGTGTCTGAATCAACCTCTATCTTCTAAATGTAGAGAAGATGGACCAAATCAGGCCTGTGTGGAGAGCCCTTCCCAGGTGCCTATGGTTGATATATGATTCTAACTTGTGAAAGTGTGACAGAAAGAAGGGACAGACTCCATCTCATGGGACCCTTAGAAGTTACTGTTAGGACAAAGAGGTTGCCAAGGCAGTGACCTCATTCTGTTCCTGAAGGAAGTGACCTCACTTCACTTCCTTGGTGATGGAACTCTCTGAACTTGGGATCCAGGAAGAGAGGCACCCAGAGCCAGTCGCAGTCCCAGTCCCTGTGGTCTCACTTGTTTCAATTTACCAAGCACAGAGTCAGTCTTTCTTAGTACCAACAGATGTGAGGATGGCCAAATGCCAGGAAAGCTCTGAAGAAAGACCTTTCTGAGAAAGCAGGTATTGGTTCACCGCTGGCTCCTGACAACTGCACAGAGTTGGCCAAGGAGACTAGATTTGAGATACAACAGGCCATTTTGGGGGAATATAGTATGGCCCACCATTCAGAGGACACTCCACAAAGGAGGTGCCTTTGTGGGTGTAGGTGTGTGTATGGTTTTTTCTCAAGTTCTGAGAAGATGTAAGAAAGGCTGTTTGTTTGAATTGGCGTGGACTGTTTCTAGTAAGTCCTTTGACAAGGCGAGTGCTTCTATGTCTGTGTATCCCACTCTGTCCGTGGTTGTAGACATTAGAAAAGAAAATGCATCAATGGATGTGTCCTGTCTAGGAGAAAGCTTCGCAATATTCATCCTGCCCGATTTATTAATGGACTGCAGCTTTCCTTATTGAAGGGAAACACCTGCTATCTTTCAAAGTTTCTGTTTACATCCTGAATTCTGGACACTCTCCAGAATTGCCTCATTGTTTTGTGTCCAAGATATTTACTACCTCCAAGCTATGTGATATGGCTATGTACTGGATAGCTGAAGGGAAAGGCGAGCATCTCAGAAAACTCAGATATCAGTGTGACCAGGAAAGTCTCAGTGGAGAAACCCTGCTTTGTGCGTTTTGTTTACCTATTGTTCTGTTGCCCTGAATTTCAGGAAGGTTTTTGCCTCAGACCACTCCTTTGTGAATATCAATTCAATCCATTATTTAAAGTGGAACCAGCTATACTATTTATTCACAGTATGGTCTATTCATGCATTATCTGTATATTCATAGACACAGGGTACAGCTTTTTGTACAACCAATACTTATGTATATGTCTTCAAAATATTACTCGCAGAAATGGTGAAAGAAATACTCATGTCACCTAATCAACATATACATTTTATCACAGTAATATTTTGGACACAAAATGCAAAGTTCACACTTATTATTGTACTAAAGCCTAAATAGAAAGTGAACATGGATTACTTCCATGTTCAGGTTGCCTAATGCTCTCAAATATCAATCCTATTTGTGACTATATATTTGTTTCTTCCTAAGATTATATATTCAAAATCAACCCTGTTGCAAATATCTAATCATATCACTCACTTTATACTTTGCCTGATTTTGTAATATCTCTTTTTTTATTGTTACGATGAGCCAATTTAGTACTTTTTTAATTTTTTTTTCATCTTTCATACATTTGATTCAAGTGAGTTATGCATTTCCATTTTTACCCCAAATACAGATTGCAGAATCACATCAGTTACACATTCACAATGTTTACATAATGCCATATTAGTGACTGTTGTATTCTGCTGACTTTCCTATCCCCTACTATCCCCCCTCCCCTCCCCTTTCATCTTCCCTCTCTACCTCATCTGTTGTTGTTCCGTTCTCTCCCTTCCCCCCCTTTCCCCTCACAACCTCGTATATGTGATTTCGTATAACGATGAGGGTTCTTTCCATTTCCATGCAATTTCCCTTCTCTCTCCCTTTCCCTCCCATCACTTGTCTCAGTTTAATGTTAATATTTTCCTCATGCTCTTTCCCTCTGTTCAGTTCTTAATTGCTCTCCTTAAATCAAAGAAGACATTTGGCATTTGTTTTTTAAGGATTGGCTTGCTTCACTTAGCATAATCTGCTCTAATGCCATCCATTTCCCTGCAAATTCCATGAATTTGTCATTTTTTAGTGCTGCATAATACTCCATTGTGTATAGATGCCACATTATTTTTTATCCATTCATCTATTGAAGGGCATCTAGGTTGGTTCCACAGTCTGCCTATTGTGAATTGTGCTGCTATGATCATTGATGTGGCGGTATCCCTATAGCATGCTCTTTTATGGTCCTCAGGGAATAGTCCGAGGAGGGCGATAGCTGGGTCAAATGGTGGTTCCATTCCCAGCTTTCCCAGGAATCTCCATACTGCTTTCCATAATGGCCGCACCATTTTGCAGTCCCACCAGCAATGTACAAGTGTACCCTTTTCCCCACATCCTCGCTAGCACTTATTATTGTTTGACATCCTAATGGCTGCCAATCTTACTGGAGTGAGATGGTATCTTAGGGTGGTTTTGATTTGCATTTCTCTGACTGCTAGAGAAGGTGAGAATTTTTTCATGTACTTATTAATTGATTGTATGTCTTCTTCTGAGAAGTGTCTGTTCAGGTCCTTGGCCCATTTGTTGATTTTGTAATATCTCTATTGATATCTGCTTTCCTACATATTTTCCACTGTTCATCATTGTGACTGACCCTTCAAGTGTGCTGATATTTACTTTCACACTTTAACCCAAACCCTATTGCTAAAGAACTTTTGTTCCAAATCCTATACTCACTCTTCTTTGTTAACCTACCGAATATCTATCTAATCCTACTTACTATCCCTTTTTGACTGGATGTTCTCTTCGAATTTTAATCATAAAAGGTACAAGGTCCTATGCCATTGTATATCGATTTATCTGAGATATCTGTGTACAACGTAAATCAAAGCTAAGTATCCCAATGAAGGGCCCATTGCCCCTCTGGGCTTCAAAATTACCTAGACTTTCTTTTTTCATTTATATATTTCACCTCTATATTTTTAAAAATATCGCAGGTTCCCAATACCATTATTCATCCAGCAGAATGATTTCTAACCCAAATCAAACATTTTATTAACCCTAACAATACACTGTTCCCTCAATGTAAATTTAAAGAAGAGCAGGGACAGAGTTGGTCTTACAATACAGGAATGTAGGGGATCTTTCACCTGTTGAGAACCACAAGTTCAATGCAGAAATGATCCCTGGAGAATATGTAGTCAGCTATGGACGACCTGAGAAAGCAAAAGTAATCTTCCATGGCAAAATACCTCGTCAGGATGACGGGATGTGTCTGAATCAGAACCTCTCTTCTCAATGTAGAGGAGATGGACCAAACCAGGCCTGTGTGGAGAGCTATTACCGGGTTCCTATGGTTGATATACCATTCTAACTTGTGAATGTTTCACAGGAAGTAGGGGAAGCCTCCATCTAATGAGACACTTGGAAGCAACTGTTAGGATAAAGTGGTTGCCAAGGCAGTGACCTCATTCAGTTCCTGAAGGAAGTGACCTCACCTTACTCCCTTTGTGATGGAACTCTCTGAACTTAGGATCCTGGAAGCCAGGCACACAGAGCCAGTCCCAGTACCAGTCCCAGTGGGTTCACTTGTTTGGAATTACCAAGGACAGAGTCAGTCTTTCTTTGTACCTACTGATGTTAGAATGGCCAAAAGCCAAGAGAGCTCTGAAGAGGGGCCTTTAGTGAAAAACCAGATAGTGGCCCACCGCTGGCTCCTGACAACTTCATAGAGATGGCCAAGGAGACCATATCTGAGACAGGACAGGACATTTCGGGGGAACATTGTGTGGCCCACCAGTGAGAGGACACTCCATAGAGTCACAGACCTACTTAGGGTAAGGAGGTGCCTTTGTGGGTGTGGTTGTGAGTTTGTGATTTTGTCTCATGTTGTGAGAATAGGAAAAAAAGGTGGTTTGTTTGGTTTGGAGTGAACTGTTTCTCGTAAGTCGTTTGAAAAGGAGAGTGTTTCTATGTCTGTGTATCCCATGGTGTCCGTGGTTGTAGACATTAGAAAAGAGAGTGCATCAATGGATGTGTCCTGTCTAGTAGAAAGCTTCCCATTTCATCCTGCCCAATTTATGAATGGTTTGCGGCTTTACTTAAAGATGGGCATAACCTGATACATTCCTAATTTCCAGGTTTATTCATGAACTCTGTTCACTCTCCAGAATAGGATCATGGTTTTGTGTGCAACATATATACCACCTCCAAGCTCTGTGACATGGCCATGTACTGGATAGCTGAAGGGAATGGCGAGCATCTCAAAAAACTCAGATATCAGTGTGACCAGGAAAATCTCAGTGGAAAAACCCTGCTTTGGGCATTTTGCTTATATATTGTTCTGATGAACTGAATGTCAGGAAGTTCTTGCTCTGGCCACCCCTTTGTGAAGCCTGAAGTAAACAGTTTTCAAATGGAAATGATTGGGCATCACCTGTGGCTCTTTGCTTAATTGCTTTGGAAAGGGATGTGTCTGAATTAGCATCTTGGCCCTGTGTGAGGTTGTGGCTTAGATTCTCAGCACCAGATGGATCTAAAGAAAGATCCCATTTGTGCATCCAAAACCAAAATGGCAAATACACCAGTCATTGTGGATAAAGTCTCGCTTTCCTCTGTGAGGTTCCTGACCTCTATCAAGTGAGAATAGGGATCCTTTGTGTCAATTGAGTTCTTCAAAGCCCTGCAAAGGTGCTTGGGTTTTCTCATGACTCTAGTTTACATAAAGAATCTATACCTCTAACTCAGTAGGCCTCAAATTGAAGAAGCGGTGCAGTATTAACGGCATGCCTATTTGATCACTCCGGGTTCACAGGAAGTATGTCCAGGCCACCCTGACTTTAGGCAAAGGAGGGGCAAGGGAGCTTATTTTGGACACTGTCTTGGAATGTGCCCCTCATGGAAACCTCCAGCCAGAGGTTATGATGAGTATCTATATGGAAAAAGATGAGCGCCATGTGGGAGTGTTTTGGTTTAATTGTGGTCATTGTGTGGCTGTTAAATGAGATGCCTGGGTCCACATGGGCTTGAACTCTGGTGTGATTACACTTAGCGAGTGCATTCTGGATCTGATCTCAGAGAACTTGTGCCATGAATTGTGTTGGGATTCTAGGAGGGCACGCATGAGAGTCTCCCTTGGAAACTGAGATCTAGGCCCAGGGTGGCTTTCCACAGAGCACTGGGAATCTCAGCCAGGATACCACATGATTTTTTTTTTCTGAAAGACTTGGTAGGCATAGGTGACAGTCAAAACACACATGGACCTCACATTGTAGACCTCAATGGGTCTGATTTCATGTGACTTTTTGGCCACTCCCTGGGAAGCCTTGTCTTTAACAGTTCTACAGAGCTTTCATTGAAATGAGGTTTCTCATCATTTAATGGTTCCTGTACAAATTGAAATCCACAGTGCCTCCATCTTCATCCGTGAAAAATGGCTAGATAAATACAATAAAATTATTGAAATTTCCATGACCAGGTGGCACTGGAGAAAATTTGGAAAACCGGTTGCTGATCATGAGTATACCAGACAGTGCCTTGATTGACTAGGTTTCATCAAAATGGTGTATAACAGAGATGCCAGTAAATTGGAGCCTGCTGAGTAGTGGGCCTAGACCAGAGGAGGGGAGGTGTGTGATAAAACATCTGTGGTGGGGCCATGTTGATCTTCCATTGGCTTCCAAATGCCTTGTGACTGACATGGTGCAGCCAGCAGACCCTTATATGTAATGGTATCTTGTTATATAGAGAGGTTTCAGGGCAATGTTGAGAATTATGTTGCTGTGGTCAAGGGGAAAAGCTATGTGGAATAGAAGCATTGTTGGTATATTCTCTTGCAGACCCTGACCCACCACACGTGACAGAACTCCCTCAAGCACTGTGTCCCAGGTGATCTTTTTTTTACTTCATAAGCAAATACCAAACTCCCAGTGCAGCAGCAAGAAACATCAGGAAAAGTGAAGGATGACCAAATGGCTTCACAGTCCACACGCGGAGACACTTAGGCCCCAGTGGACACAGTTTACCTACATAGAGAGAATTCAGCACTGCTGCCTCATGTTCATTGGAAAATATGAAACCATGTCCTCCAGGTCGCATAGATGCACACCCAGCTTTGATGGTCTCAGTACAAAGAAAGCTCCTTACGGAAACATATATATCAAGTGCCCAACCTCAGAGGCAGTTTCTCAAGAAGTCTTTAGGGCAGCAGAGCTCCATGTTTGTGGAGTGCTTACCCTGTCCCATACTTTTGGAAACTCATTTACGACATCCAAGGTTGTGAACTCATGAGAATATTCATTTCCAGATATGTATTCACAGAATTTTTAACTCTTATCCTCTAATTGTGTCTTACTTGGGACGAGGGTAATGTCTAGACATTGTTCTGAATGAGAGTGGAAAGATTTTTGTGAATCCCTGACACTAACCCATTCCCTACTAGACTCTGACTACTAATCCTAATATGATGGAGAAACATAACCCAAACAGAATAGAAATACAAGCATTTCAGAGGAGGCATGGTGTATAGTTGGACATGCCTTTTGAAATATATAGGGTAGGAGTTATAAATCTAGTCAATTTTTAATTGAAATAGTTCTACATGTGTTTTTAAAGTTAACAAATATATGAATTACTGTCTTCCTTTCACAGTAGCCTATTCAGCACATGTGTTTTAATATGCACATATAGAATCCTACCTGGTGTCACACGTACATTCTCGTGAGGTGGCTGACATGGCACATACAAATTGTGAGAAGTGATCACTCGTCCTAAACACTGTTGGAACTGAAAATTCAACCCATGGGTGAGCTTCCTATTTGAACAAACTTATATAAAAATCCATATTCATTAAAATGAATATTTTTGGATATGATGATGATATATATTTCATGATGAATTTCAATTGGCATATATATTGCTATTTTTAATGTCTGTGATATATATATATATATATATATATATATATATATATATATATATATATTTCAATTGGCATATATATTGCTATTTTTAATGTCTGTGATATATATATATATATATATATATATATATATATATATATATATATATATATATATATATATAAAACATATGTCTTATTATACACTCCCTAAATTCATTCATATTGATGTATTTGGATTTTTAATCAACTTTTCACAAGATTATTCTCAGTAATATTCATCCACCTGAAATACATATTTGTTTCCTAGTACTGAAAACTAACTTCTTTGAATGGTGCAAACATATCCTAACATTTCTACACTAACTGACCCTGTATAAAATCAATTCAAGTAGATTACTATGGGACATGATGTGTATTTTGATGTTCAATTTTATTCAACACTTCTACATTACTATTTATTCACTTTATGCACATCATAGAATATATATTTCATCCACAAGTTAGCAAATTTATAGGCATTTGTCTCACTTTCAATCACTTCGTGCTTCAGAACACATGTATTCATCCATGTTTCTTGACTGACCTTTTTATGAGACTTCTTTCCAAACACATTATTTTCGATTTCCATAATCACTTTTGAAACACTTCAAAAGTTACCTTGAGCTTGGGGAGGGAAACTGAGCCCGGACTTTCTTAGTCATCCTCCAGAGTCAGTATGGCTGGCTGGTGTGGCTGTCGCTTTTTAGGGCAATTTTGGCCCAGTGTCCTTTTTTCTTTAGGGTAGGCACATTGATCTGAGGGCAGGGTGCCCTCTGGCATGGGCCAATGTTATCCCTTCTTGTCTACCTGTTTCTTAATTTCTGGCCTATTTGTTGTTGTGACCAGGACCTTAGTCAACGCCTTAGTCTGCCTTTTGTTTCTTTTATCCTCCCTTTGCTCCCTTCTCTTCCTCAGTTTCTCTCTTATAGTATACGTTCTTGACTTCTCTGACTAAATCTCTCAAAGTCATATCTTGTAATCAATCTAGCTTTGTAACTTTGTTTTAATATCCAGGCCAGTTTGCCCAATAAAGTCCATCGTGACAGATGCCTTTTGATTCTCTGCCTGAGGATCAAAAGGAGTATATCTCCTATATGCCTCTATAATTCTCTCTAGAAACATAGTGGGAGATTCATCAGGCCCTTGAATAATCTCTCTTACCTTGTCCAAATTAGTTTGTCGCTAGCGGCTGCTTGGAGACACACTATTGGAGCCCGGTGATAAGTGGACAGATGCTCCCTACCTTCAAAGATTTTGGGGTCTCAGTTGGGTGGGTTCAAGGGAAAGCTGCCTTTGATTATGTTGGGAAGTTGTGTCGGACGCACATCTTGTTTGAGGATATTTTTTTCTAGCTTCCTGGAGGATTCACTGTTGTTCCTCTGTCATGAAGAGAATCCCTAGGAGTTTTTGGCAGTCTTCTGAAGTAGGCTGGTGTGAAAACATCAATGACTCAACCAGACCTGAGAGCCAAGTAGGGTCCTCAGAAAAAGGGGGATTATAATTTTTTAAGTTATTTAGGTCTGACGAGGAGAAAGGCTAATACTGGTAGGCTTGCATTTTTTCCCCGTGGCCATCGTCAATCATTGGCCCATAGGGATGGAGGGGGAGCATCCCGAGAGTTCCAGGGTTTTCAATCATTCACCGCCAGCGAGTTCTTTTAGACAGGTGAGCTTCCTCCAATGGAAGAGGTGCTGTGTGTGCCACAAGGGAATTATCTGGAGGGCGCTGGGCCGGCATAGCTTCCTCCAATGGAGGAGAGGCTGAGTCAGCAGCAGGGGAATCACTTAGAGGGTGTTGGAGGTTGGGGGACAAGGGCAGGGGATAAGGAGGGGAAGGAGAGTCCAGTAGAGTGAAATCTGGTGACTCAAGGAGAACAGAGGGTGTAGGAGGAGGAGGAGCAGAGGATTTGAGAGTTCCTGGGGGAAGGAGTCAGAGTGGGGGCAGGGGCAAGAAAGGCTTCACCCATGGAAAAGGAGATATGCAGAGTTCCCGCCGAGTTAAGATATATGGCTGTTGATCCAGATGGCTATGTGGCCCCGGCTGAAAGACAATATCTCTGACTTTTTTAAATTAGTGGGAAGTAGAAAGATCCTTCTAGGGGTAATCCAAATCCAAAGGTGGGCCATTCTGAAGCACAGAGAGTCTGCCACATCCGGGGCTTTACTGAAAAAGAAAGATTCTGAGCCCTTAAGCGGACTTTGGTCCAGTGATCAAGGATCAGGGAAAGAGGCATTGAAGTGCTCTGTCCCATAATGAAAGATACACAAACAGTTAAAGCAATGAAACATGACACAGACAAGACAAGGCAATGAAGACAGGCAATGGACGTCCAACACTGAGACCAGAACTGAGGAGCCGGCAAAACCCGATTGACTGGCAATACTGAATCCGAAAAAAAATATCACTGAGTCCAGAAGACTATCTCGTCCCCATGAATTTACGGGAAGATGATCCAATACATATGGCTGTAGAGTTCCTTCACATCCTTCAGGATCCTTCCAATCTAATACCATTGCACTTCTATGGGGATTAGACGCCACTCCTAGGCCTCGAAGCGTTTGAGTGGCTTGTTTTAACGGCCAATGTTTTGGCCATTCTTGACGAGAGATGATGCTAAGGTCTGCAACTGTATCCAGTAGCCCATTAAATTTATGCCCTTGAATATTTAGTTTTAGCATGGGGCCAGAATCTAAATTTAAAGAAAGCATAGCCCAATCTACACCAGTGGAGCCTAATCACTTGGAACCTCTTTCTACAGTACAAGTGGAAAATTTTTCATGTAGGCTGGGTATTATTAGTAACTGTGCTATTCTATCTCCTGGTGAAATTACTGATATACCCTTTGGAGAACTGGCTATAATTTTTATTTCACCTTCATAGTCGAGATCATTTACCCCAGGACTTATCATAAGTCCTTTTAGAGTAGAAGAGCTACGTCCCAATAATAAGCCTACTGTTCCTTTGGGAAGAGGTCCTTTTACCCATGTGGAAATGAATTGAACTCCCATCTCTGCAGTTAGTACTGCTCTGGCGGAGGCACAGATGTCCAACCCTGAGCTACCTCTGGTTTGTCTGATGAGGGATCTGATGGACAATGTGTCCTGGGCACTACCCTGATGGGGTTGCTGGGTTTCTCCAGTGCTGCGTATATTTGTGGTTTTGGGCCCCGGAGCATTGAGCCCCCTTGTCCATTTTTGGCAATGGAGCTCCATGTCTTTGTCCACAATATTGTGGATAAACACCTGGTCCTTGTTCGTTTTTTGATAATGGTGTACCCTCTATGGTGGTTTGAGAACAGCATTCATTAGCCCAAAGTCTCCCTCTACGGCATCGTGGACAAATACCTGGTATTCTACTCCTTTGATACCTAGTTTTGTTAAACCCTCCTCCTATGGGCCAATTCCTTTTAAAATGTCCTGTTTCTTCACAATTGTAGCATGTTCTTGGCCTGGCATCTAAAGCCTGTTTTACTGCAGCTGCCACAATTTGCCCTTGTTCATTAATGTCTCTGGCATCTAAAGCCTGTTTTACTGCAGCTTCCACGACTTGCTCTTGTTCTTTAATGTCTCTACATAATTTAATATATGTGTTTAAATCTTCATGTTTCCATGGTCTAATGATATCATTGCACCAAAGATTCGCTTGGTCATAAGCCAGTTGTTTTAGTAATGGCATTGCTTGTTGTGTATTTCCAAAAACTCTGGTAGCTGTTTGAATAAGCCTATCTACAAATTCAGCATAAGGTTCATTAGCTCCTTGTATTACCTTAGAAAATTAACCTTGTAAACCTCCATGTCCTTGTAAAGTCTTCCATGCCTTAATTGCATCTAACAATTTGCTGAACACTCTTCCAGTTTTTTTTTTTAATAATTTCTGATTCCGCATTTATACTATAATACAACCCAACAAGATGACACCAAACAAAACAGCTCCTCAGGAATAGCCGTCAGAGCCCAACTGCCACCACAGGCTTCCCACAAGCCTCTCCCTCAAACACAAGTCTCCTCCTCTTGAGGCCGATTGGCTGGGTCGCATGGGCGGAGCCAAAAAGTTCCCCAATGAGCAGTTCCGTGGTCTGAAAGGGCAGGGAACCAGCCCAATGTGCATCACCACAGAGGAGCCAATCAGCTAGATGTTGCTGGGGCCGCTGTGAGCCAATCATCCGCTGGCAGTCTGAAAGGTCGGGGAAACCGCTCATTGAGCATCTCCAATGAGCATCACCACAGAGAAGCAAATCAGCTAGATGATGCTGGGGCCGCTGTGAGCCAATCATCAGCCGGCAGATGGAAGTTTGCTGGCAGCTGCAAGTTTACTGGGGCTCCTTTGGCTGTGGCTCTCAACAGATTATTCTCAGAAATATTTAACCACCTAAAATACATATTTGTTTCCTAGTACTGAAAACTAACTTCAGTGAATGGTCCTTATATATCCTAATATTTCTATAGTAACTGACCAAGTTTAACATCAATGCAGTTAGATTCCTATGGGACATGAAATGTATTTTGAAGTTCATTTTTATTCCACACTGGTACATTACTATTTCTTAAGTTTATGGACATCATAGGATATAACCTTTCATCCACAAATTCACAAATTTATAGGCATGTGGTTCACTTTCAATCACTTCCTCTTTCAGAAAACATGTATTCCTCTATGATTCTTTAGTGGTCTTTTCAATAGACTTCTTTCTAAAAACATTATTTTCGATTCTATACTCATTTTTGAAGCAAAACTCACACACTCTTCATGATAAACCGTAACCCTAATATTACCATTAGATGTATAACTGGTTGGAATGAATGTATATATATCAATATAAGATTTCCTATATATTTTCAAATATAATTTCAATGCATTATTTAAAGTTGGAACCAGTTATATAATTAATTCACAATATGGTCTATTCATGCATCATCTCTTATTCATCAACACAGGGTACGCCTATTTTATCTGCAATACTAATTTATAAGTTTTCAAAATATTGCTCCTCATATTGGTGGAAGAAATACTCATGTAATCTGATCTAAATATATATTTTACCACAGTAATATTCTTGACACAAAATGCAAAGGTCACACTTATGACTGTACTAAAGCCTAAATTTAAAGTGAGCATGGATTACTAAAAACCTCCATGTCTAGGGTCCCTAATGCGCTCAAATGTCAATCCTATTGGTGACTAAATAATTGTTTCTTCCTAAGATTATATATTCAACCTCAACCCTGTTGAAAATGTCTAATCCTATCACTCACTTTAGACGTTGCCTGATTTCCTAATATGTCTATTGATACATATTTACTCTCTTTCCTACATATTTTCCCCAGTTCATCATTGTGACTGACTCTTCACAGGTGCTGACATTTACATTCACTCTCTAACTAAAACCCTATTGCTAAAGAACTTTTGGTCCAACTCCTAGACTCACTCTTCTTCCTAATCCTACTGACAATCTTCCTAATCCTTTGGACTATCCCTTTTGGACTGGATGATCTCTTCTAAATTCAGTCATCTGAGGTACAGCATCCTATGCCATTGTAAATGAATTTATCTGAGACCTCGGTACAGAACATAATTCAAGCTTAGTATGCCAATCAATTGCCAAATGCCCTTCTGGGCTTCAAATCTTACCTAGATTTCTGTTTTTGTACTTATATTTCAAGTCTATATTCTTATAAGTATCACAGGTTCCCAAACCATTATTCATCCAGCAGAATGATTCCTAACCAAAATCGAACATGCTATTAACCCTAACCATACAATGTTCCGTCAATCTAACTTTACAGAAGAGCAGGGACCGAGTTGGTCTTACAATACAGGAATGTAGGGGATCTTCCATCTGCTGAAAACCTCAAAGGTCCATGCAGAAATGACCCATGGAGAAGATTTAGGCAGCTATTTAGGACCTGAGAGAGCAAAAGTCATCTTCCATGGCAAACAACCTAATCAGGATGAAGGGATGATTCTGAATCAGCCTCTCTCTTCTTAATGTAGAGAAGTCAGACCAAACCAGGCCTTTGTGGAGAGCTGTTCCCAGGTGCCTGTGGTTTCTATACCATTCTAATTTGTGAATGTGTCACAGGAAATAGGGGCAGCCTCCATCTTATGAGAACCTAGGAAGCAACTGTTAGGACATATTGGTGGCCAAGTCAGTGACCTCATTCAGTTCCTGAAGGAAGTGACCTCACATACTTCCTTGGTGATGGAATTCTCTGAATTTGGGATCCAGGAAGCCAGGCACCCAGAGCCATTACCCGTCCAAGTCCCAGTGGTCTCACTTGTTTGGATTTACCAAGGATAGAATCAGTCTTTCTAGGTACCTATTCATGTGAAGGTGGCCAAATTCCAAGAAAGCTCTGAAGAGGGGCCTTTACTGACAAGACTGGAATTGGCTCACCACTGCCTCCTGACAACTTCACAGAGTTGGTGAATGACACCAGATCTGAGACAGGAAAGGCCATTTCGGAGGAACATCGTATGGCCTACCAGTCAGAGGACACTCAGAAGAGTCACAGACCTACTTGGGGGAAGGAGGTGCCTGGGTGTGTGGATGTCAGTTTGTGGTTTTGTCTCATGTTCTGAGAATAGGTAAAAAAACGTGATTTATTTCTTTTGGAATGGACTGTTTCTAATAAGTCATTTGACATGGTGAGTGTTTCTATTTCTGTGTATCCCACTGTGTCCGTGGTTGTACACATTAGAAAAGAGAATGCATCAATGAATATGTCCTGTGTAGTAGAATGCCTCCCACCAATCAACCTGTGGAATTTATGAAAGGACTGCAGCTTGCCTTACAAATGGGAAACACCTACAACCTTCCTAAGTTCCTGTTTTCTTCCAGAATTCTGGCCACTAGCCAGAATAGGCTCATCGTTTTTTATCCATGATATGTACCACCTCCAATCACTGTGACATGACCATGTACTGAATAGCTGAAGGGAATGGCATGGAGAGCATCTCAGAAAACTCAGATATCAGTGTGGCCAGGAAACTCTCAGTGGAGAAACCCTGCTTTGGGCCTTTTGCTTACATTTTGTTCTGTTGCCCTGAATGTCAGGAAGGTATTTGCCTCTGGCCACCCCTTTGTGAAGACTGAAAAAAACAGTTATCAAATGGAAATGAATGAGGATCACCTGTGGCTCTTGGCATATTTGCTTTGGAAAGGGAGGTGTCTGAATCAGCCACTTGGCCCTGTGTGGGGCTCCAGCTTAGCACATGATGGATCTAAAGAAAGATCCCGTGTGTGCATCCAAAACCAAAATGGCAAAAAGATCAGTCATTGTGGATGAAGTCTCTAGCCTTTTTCTGTGATGTTCCTGACTCCATCAAGTGAGAATAGGGATCCTTTGGGTCAAATGAGTTCTTCAAAGCCCTGCAGAAGTGCTTGGGTTTTCTCATGACTCCAAACCACATAAAGAATCTATACCTGACATTCAGTAGGCCTCAAAATGGAGAAGCAGAGGAGTATTAATGGCAGGTCTATTTAATCCCTCCTGGTTCACAGGAATGGTGTCCAGGCCACCCTGACTTTAGGAAAATGAGGGCCAAGGGTGCTCATTTTGGTCACTGTCTTGGGCTGCGCCCCTCATGGAAACCTTCAGCCAGAGGTTATGATGAGTGTCTATATGGAGAAGATGAGGGCCTTGTGGGAGTGTTTAGTTTTTAATATTGGTCATTTGTGTGGCGATTGGAAGAAATGACTGGGTCCAACTGGGCTTGAACTCTGGTGTGAGTTCAAGGGGACTTAGAGACTGAGTTCTGGAACTGAACTCAGAGAAGTATTGCCATGAATTGTGTTGGGATTTTAGCAGGCCACACATGAGAGTCGCCCTTATAAACTGAGATCTAGGTCCAGGGTGGCTTTCCACAGAGCACTGAGAATCTCAGCCTGGATATCACATGATTTTTTCTGAAACACTTGGCAGGCATACTTGAGCGTCAAAACACACATGGACCTCACATTGTAGACCTCAATAGTCCTGGATTTCTGTGACCTTTTGGCCACTCCTTGGGAAGACTTGCCTGTGAGAGTTTTCCAGAGGTTTCATTGAAATGAGCTTCCTCACCATTTAATGTTTCCTGAAAAAATTGAAACCAACAGTGCCTCCAACCTCATGCTTGAATAATGGCTCGATAAATACCATGAAATTTTTTAAATTCTTTTGACCAGGTTGCACAGGAGAACCTTTGGATGTACTGTTGCTGACGATGAGTGTACCAGACAGTTCCTTGATTTACTAAGTTTCATGAAAATGGTGTAGAACAGAGATGCCAGTAAGTTCAAGCCTGCTGATTAGTAGACCTAGAGCAGAGATGTGCAGTTTTGTGATAAAACTTCTGTCGTGGGGCCTTGTGGATCTGCCTTTGACTTCCAAATGGCATGTGGCTGACATGGTGCATCCAGCAGACCCTTATATGTAAAGGCATCTTTTTATAAGAAGAGGTTTAAGGGAAATGTTCACAATCAGGTTATTATGGTCAAGGGGGCAAACTATGTGGGCTAGAAACCTGGTTCGTGCATTCTCCTGCTGACTCTGACCCACCACACATGACAGAACTCCCTCCAGCACTGTGTTCCAGTTGAGCTCCTTGTATTCCATGAAGCAAATACCAAATTCCCAGTGCAGCACCAAGAATCACCACGAAATGTGGAGGATGACCAAATGGTTTCACAGTCAACATGTGGATACACTTAGCTCCCCGTGGCCACAGTTTACCTACAAAGAGAGAATTCAGCACTGCTGCCTCATGTTCATTGGAAAATAAGAAACCATATCCACAAGGTCAAAGAGATGAAGACCCTGCTTTGATGGTCTCCCTAGAAAGGAAGCTAAAGCTCTTGACAACAACATATGTTTTAAGTGCCCAACCTCAGAGACAGTTTCTCAAGAAGTCTTTAGGCAGGCAGAGGTCCATGTTTGTGGAGTTTTTACCCTGTCCCTTACTTTTGGAAACTCCTCTACCACTTCCAAGGTTGTAAACTCCTGATCGTATTCCATTCCAGATATGTAGTCACGGATTTTCTAACTCTTCTCCTCTAATTGTGTCTTACTTGGGGCGAAGGTGATATCTAGGTGTTGTTCTTGATGAGAGTGGGAAGATTTTTGTGTACCACATATTTGCATACACATTGGATTCATTTTCCTATTTTCCATTCGATATACTGAATCCCTGACACTAGACTGACACACCCTACTAGACTCTGATTACTAATCCTAATATGATGGAGGAAAGTAACCCAAACATTATAGAAACATAAGCAGTTCAGAGGAGGCATGGTGTATAGATGGACTTGCTTTTTGCATGATAAATGGTAGGTGTTATAAATATAGTCAATTGTTAATTGAAATAGTTCTCCATTGTTTTTAATGTTAACTTATTTCTGAATTCCTGTCTCCATTTCTCTGGAGCCTATTCAGCACATGTATTTTTATATGCACATATAGAATCCTACCTGGTATCACACGTACATTTTTGTGAGGTGGCTGACTTTGCAGATACAAATTGTGAAAAGAGATCACTCCTCCTAAACGCTTTTGGATCTTAAAATTCCACCTATGGGTGAGGTTCCTAGTTGAACAACATTGTACATAAATCCATGTTCACTAAAATGAATACTTTTTAATCTGTGGATGATATATATTTCATGATAAATTTTGATACGCATATATATTTATATATTGCTACTTTTTAATGTATCTGTGATATATATATATATATATATATATATATATATATATATATATATATATATAACACACACCCTCCGATTTTTCAAAATATGAAATATATGTGTCTTATATACACTCCCTAAATTTATTCATGTCATGAATGTTGATTTATAATAAAATGTTCACAAGATTATGCTCAGATATATTCATCCACCTGAAATATATATTTGATTCCTAGTACTGAAAACTAACTTTAGTAAATGGTCCTTTCAAATCCTAATGTTTCTACAGTAACTGACCCAGTTTAACATCAATGCAAGTAGATTCCTATGGGACATGATATGTATTTTGACATTCATTTTCATTCAACACTGGTACATTACTATTTTTTTCAGTTTTTGCACATCATAGGATATATATTTCATCCACAAGTTAGGAAATTTATACGTTTTTTTATACTTACAATCACTTCCTGCTTCAGAACACATGTATTCCTCTATGTTTCTTGACTCGTCTTTTCATGAGACTTCTTTCCAAACACATAATTTTTCATTTTCATAATCACTTTTGAAACTAAACTCACACACCCTTCATGATAAAACATAACCCTAATATGACCATTAGATGCATTACTCGTTGGAATGAATGATTGTATATCAATATAAGATTTCTTATATATTTTCAGATATCAATTCACTCCATGATTTAAAGTGGAAACAGTTATATTATTTATTCACAGTATTGTCAATTCATGCATTACTTCTATATTCATAGACACAGGGAACAACTCTGTGTACCCCCAACACTAATTTATACCTCTTCAAAATATTGCTCCCAGAAATGTTAGAAAAAATATGCATGTCACCTGATCTACATATACATTTTATCACTGTAATATTCTGATCACAAAATGCAAAGGTCAAACTTATGATTGTAGCACATCCTAAATGGAAAGTGATCCTGTATTATTAAAACCATCCATGTCCAGGTTGCCTAATGCTCTCCAATGTCAATCATATTTGTGACTACATATTTGTTTCTTCCTAAGATTATATATTGAAACTCAACCTGGTTGATCATGTCTAATCCTATCATTCACTTTATACATTGCCTGATTTCATAATGTGTGTATTGATATCTGATTTCCTACATATTTTCTCCATTTCATCATTGTGACTGACTCTTCACATGTGCTGACATTTACATTCACTCTCTAACCGAAACCCTATTGCTAAGGAACTTTTTTTCCAAATCCTATACACAGTCTTCTTCCTAAACCTACCAACTATATTCCTAATCCTACCGACTATCCCTTTTTGAATGCATGTTCTCTTCTATATTTAATTATCCAAGTAAAGGTCGGGTGAGGTCGAAGGAAGAGACCACCAAGAGACTATCTCATGCAACAGCAAAGGGTTTATTGGGGGTCCAGCATGCTGATGCTCAGAGCTCA